>NC_031997.1:37431055-37432086 GCF_001879085.1 Nicotiana attenuata | reverse complement strand
CTTGGCATCTAGAGTAACACAAATTGAATATGGAAGCAATCAATGAATGGAATGAAATTGACACCAAATCAACGGAGAGATTAGAATATCTGGAGCAAGGGTTGATGGAACTTGATGGGAAAATGAGAAAGAGGGTTGCAGGCTGTCAAAATATGGATGGAAATTAAGGAGGGCTCCTAGAAAAGGCTTATCTATTACTAAATATGTGTGAGTTGGGAAATCTGATCGATAGAGTTAAAAGAGCCAAGCATGGGGAGGTCCTTCTGAGACAAAGTAGATTAGGGGAATGTTGTTTTACTGCTTTCTAGTATAGTTTAGATTTTGATTGTAATAAGACATATGCCAATAGTAACCTTCGGATTACTTTTGTTTTAGCAAAGATTTGATTCATTTTCACATTAGTGACACTAAAGTTATACATGCAAAGGAGACTGCACCTAATGTTCGTAATAATCCTCTCCCAGATCACAGATGTGAGGAAGTAAATGTAATATAGACTGATGAAGAATGCGATCCGGAGGGGTCAATTAGACTAATTCGGGAGGGGGAGATCCTAAAATATCTCTAGTCACCCTCACACCCATTGTAGTGCAAACTCAGGCGTCCGGAGGAAAGAAGGAAATGAAAGGCAAAAACGGAAGAAACAGGTGTAGCACAAGGCATGACCAAAACCGGTAGGGTTTGTACACTCGAGCATTTGGGAGGAACAAGAAAAGAAGCTACCTCTGAGCCGCCTGTCATTGAGACTGGCCCGGATGACCTTTGAAGAAAGGTGCAAGCAAGAGAATATTTTGTGGTTGATCATATGAACAAAAACCCTACTCAAATATCCAATTTATCACTATTGCAAAACTCCGAGGCACATATGAATGCCCTGATGAAGGTGTTGAATGAAGCCTATGCAGCCAATAACATCACCAGTGGAGAAATGGCCAACATGGTAGGACAAGTGTTGGAAAGCCACAAGATCACTTTCCATGAAGACGAGCTGCCACCAGAAGGACTGAGCCACAACAGGGAACTACATATTA
>NC_031997.1:37425754-37427505 GCF_001879085.1 Nicotiana attenuata | reverse complement strand
TTAATGTCACAATTGTTTGTTTCATTTGTTTACTTCTTTTCTTAGAAAGTTTATTTATTCGTCGTTCCAGCTTCAAGTAAAAACTTGAAAATAGTATAACATTGTGAGCACGTGTATTTTTCGACCCTAAGACTAAAATTTAATTACCAAAAAGTTTTCAAAATTAATTGTATTTTCTTTATTTATTTTACTAAGTTTTTTTTTTTGTGAATTTTTTGTTAAATTTTTGTGTTAATTGGTTGCATTTTTATTCATACGAAAATAAAAAAAAATATGCACTTGCATTTAGGGATTCAATTTCACAATTTTAGTATTAATTAGGTATTAATTAGTTTTAGAACAAAATTTAAAGAAAATTGCAAAAATAGTTTCTTTGCAATTTTAGTTGTCAATTGTTGCATTTATCTTTAAATAGAGTTTTAAATAATTTTAGGAGTTAAATAGTTTAATTAGGTTTTTGTTGTGTTTTAGCATTTTATAAAATCAGAAAAAAGACCAAATTTTGGGGCCAAAATCCAATTTTAAGCCCAAAAAGCCACTCAAGACCGGATCTACTGGCCCAAACACCCTGCCCGGTCCAATTGCCCCATATTCAAAACGACGTCGTTTTGACGTCATTTAATCATGACCGTCCATCCCCTCAAATCCAACGGCCCGAATTGATTCTCGAATTAAAATAAAAGTGTCCGAAATTATGCCAAACCCTAAAAACATCCCTCACCCTCCTCGTACTCCCCTGTAACGTCGGCGTTACCCCACCGTCCTCCTCCCCATCTCCGCCGGCCGGAAATCGTCGTCGCCGCCGGCGCAACTCCAGTCGACCCCAAAAATTGTTATTTGTTTTCTCTAGCTGTTTGAACTGGATTTTTCCTAGTTCAATTTCTGGTGATTGTAATTCAGACGTGTTTCCGGTTAGTTTTCAAGTTGATTTTGGGTTCAATTGAGACATTTTGGGATCAGCTTGAGTGTTTTGTCATTGTGATTCGTTTTTGAGTGCATTTGGAATTCGTTTGAGTTTGTTCGAGCTGTTTTTGGGTTGAGTTGCTAGTTTCCTGTTAGCTCGTTGAATATTTCTGGATTTTGCTTCTTCCTGGGCTATTGTGGTGCTATTTTGGGCTCTCAATTCGCTTCATTGCTTGGTTATACTCACTAACTGTTGCTGCTACGCTTACCGTGCTGATCTTTTCCTCAATTTCATTGTATTTCCAGGTACATGTGCTTAGCCCTCGAGTCTATGAAATGAAATAAATCTACTATTTGAAGTCGATCTCTGAGCTTCTTCTGCTTTTGGTTGATCTTGATGTTTCAGACATTAGTTTATTAGATATTTCATGTGGTGTAATAGACTGATACTGGACTGTTTTGATTTTGAACTTTTAATTTTATTCTCATGAACATGTAGAAATAAATAGTCAGCTAGTTTTAATTTGGTTTGACTTGTGAATGTAGTGCAGTGTATTGTAGTTTAGTTTGTTTCCAGCAGGTATCGAAAACAAAGCAAACGCAATAATGGTATTGGTTGTGTGAGATGTAGTAATCTAGCTACTTCGTGTCCAATTCTTAGAGTGAATTACTCAAGCTGTTTCCAGGGTTGTACTGCACCTGGACGTGAAAATATTTGTACAGCTAAGTGTACTTGCTCACATAATTGGACCTATAAGTTGGCACTAGGATCCTTATCCTACTGGGCTCACACGCTAGGCCCAAAATCGCCACCCTTAATAATGCTCGCACCAACGCCTTGGGCCTGG
>NC_031997.1:37414572-37423564 GCF_001879085.1 Nicotiana attenuata | reverse complement strand
ACAACGACCAAAGTAATTGAAAGAGTTCTTTGATGTGTTGAGTCAACTCTTGATGCTCTTGTGTCGCACTTGATCCATGGTTTTTCAAAGGTTAAATGTTGTTAATGATGCATTCGTATTGAGGGCAATTGTTAGTCCCAATTGATACTTGTTGAGGTTACTTTAGGATTGCTGGAAATTCTTGGATTTTACCTTAGGGGTGGTTCTTATTTTGTTTGCTTGAGGACAAGCAAAAGCATAAGTTTTGGGGGAGTTGATAACTAGGGATTTTGACATGTTTTATGCTCCTTCTTGCTTACGCTTTGATTATAAATTGTTACAAAATAGTCCCAAGAGGCTCATAAGTTGTGCTTGATTGCAGGTTTGATCGACAAGTGACAAAATATCAAAGATCGGCTCAAAAGGAGTGAAACCTACTCAAGTACCTAAAACAAGGCAAAACTCAGGAGAACAGGCCTAGTGCGGCCGCACTACTCTATGTGCGGTCTGCACTAGAGAGATTCAGAGAGTCAGAAATCAAGGCTTCAAGCAACGCGGTCGCACTCCATTATGTGCGGTCCGGTGAAGGCTCCGCGGCCGCACTACCATTATGCGCGGTCCTCGGAAGAGAAGTTCAGAGAGGTGAAAATTGCCATGGTTCAAGCTGCGCGGTCCGCGGTCATATTTGTGCAGACCGCATTAGAGACCTCCGCGGCCGCGGTCCATTCTGCACGGTCCGTGGAGCCTTAGTTCAGAGAGCCAAGATTGCAAGTCCAAGAGCCTAGTGCGGCCGCAGTCCATTTTGTGCGGCCCGCACTGACCCCGCAGGGGCATTTTTGTCCAGTTTTTCCAGCTTAGTATAAATAGACCCTTTTTCCATTTCTAGGGCAACCGGTTATTTTACAACAGCAGCTGCGCTCGTGAGAAGCTATTTTGTAGCCATTTTGGGCAATTTAGCTTAACTCTAACGATAGATTCTCTGTATTTTCTTTAGTGTTTAATTAATATGTCTTTTTCTTCATCTATTTCTCTATTTTCTTCTTCAAGCATGAGTAGCTAAACCCATTAGCTAGGGTTGTGGCTCAACCCTAGTGTGGGTAATTGATGGGTGTTGTGATTTAAGGTTAGATTGACTATGGGTGTTGGTATTTGGGTCAATTTTATGGTTTAATTTATGAATTGGTGGTTGCAAACACTGGTTTGTGCTAAGTTGACTTGGCTCTTCTTGAGAGAGAGAGAGAGAGCCTAGTCTCCAAAATTGACCCAACAAGGAATTGGGATGGACTAAAGAGAATTGATAGTCCCAATTAAAGGGTTAAACCTCGAGAGAGTAATTACCCGACTTGAACCCTAGTTGCTAGAGCTAATTTGCCTACCCATTTGGTCTCGAGAGAGTCAATTGGGCAAAATCACTCTCTCTACCGAGAGGTATGAGAGTGGGTAAAATTGTGCAATGGTTGTACATATTTCCCCAATCATGTCAATCAAGCTTTAGAAGCAATTACCCGTCAATTAGCCACCTAGGTGAAAGTCACTACCCTAGTGCCCCTTAATCCATTAGATACAACTCTTAGCGTAATCTAGTTTCAATTCTAATTAGTAGTTTTATGATAGTAGTTTATAAAAGAAAACCCAAAAATGTTGGAAGTCACATTTGGAACAATTACACGATTCTAGACTAGATAGATACATCAACTCCCTTTCTAGCTCCTTGAGGAATTCGATCCCGACCCTCATATCGGGTAAAAGCTATTGCGACCCTCTCCTGCTCCCTTTTATTGGTGCGGAGTAGGTAGTGATCAGGTATCCCGGGAGATCCCCCTGTATGTTACTTTGGGACTACGGATTTGTATTCCGGGAGATACCCCTGCACTTTTGCATTGGAACTAAGGGATTGCACCCGGTAGATTCTCCCAGTATTGAGTATTTATATTTGGGACTTCGGATGTGGTATTCCGGTAGATCCCCGCACATTTATGAGTTGGACTACGGAACTGCACCAGGGAGATCCGCTGGATAGTATATTTGGGGACTATAGGACGGTATCGTGGGAGATCCCCCGGCTGTTACCTCTGCGTTGAGCTGTATTTATTTACCGTGATTACTTGTTTCTGTTTCAGTTGTCGTTATCCTTTATATCCTGTGTTACTCTTACTGCCGTACTCATTTATACTGCTCTGTTGAACACTGTCGAACTTTATATTTTATTTACGCTCAATAGGGCCCTGATATTCCTTGTCACTACCCGACCGAGGTTAGGCTTGGCACTTACTGAGTACTGTTGTGGTGTACTCATGCCCTTCCTGCGCATGTCTTTTATGTGCAGATCCAGGTACCTCTACTCAGACTTACCATCCTTGAGGCGAGGCGATCTTTCGGAGACTTTGAGGTACATCTACCGCGTTCGCAAACCGAGGAGTCTCTCTCCATTCTCTCTTGTAGTTACAACCCTTCTATATTTACTTTGTTTTAGACATTCTGGAGTTAAAGCACTATGTAGTATCCTTAGCTTGTGATCATGAGGTTCCAGGTTTTGGGAAAAGTATTTGTTTTCAAGAGTTGTGATTGTGTATGCCGAGCGGCACTATTAAACACTATTTTATTCACTATTTCGGGTTTTATCTATTTTTCTTCCGCAATTTGGTTTATTTTTTCGCATTATTAGGCTTACCTAGTCGTAGGGACTAGGTGCCGTCACGATGGTTCACGGAGGGCGAACCGGGGTCGTGACAAGTTGGTATCAGAGCTCTAGGTTCATAGGAGTCATGAATCACAAGCCAGTTTATTAGAGTCTCGCGGATCGGTACAGAGACGTCTGTACTTATCTTCGAGAGGCTACGTAACTGTTAGGAAAGTTCCACTTCATTTTATTTCTTTGTCGTGCGAGATTTTTGATATCACAATTCTAAACTTCTGTCTTCTATTCTCTCACAGATGGTAAGGAAACGTGCTACCCGAGATGATCAGGCACCCGTGCCCCCTAGTGGAGCCATCAGAGGCCGGGGCCGGGGCCGGGTTAGAGGCTGAGGACGCGCTCGTGGTGCAGCCAGAGCACCCGCGCGAGCTGCCACCGAGGTGCCACCAGGAGTACCAGCCGGAGTCCAGACACCTGATACGTCCGCTACTACTACTCCAGTACTCTAGGAGACTCTGGCGCATTTTATGACTATGTACACCACTCTAGCTCAGGCAGTGTTGCTTCCCCTTGCTGCAGCTACATCCCAGGCCGGGGGAGGAGCACAGACTCCAGCCGCCCACACTCTTGAGCAGCGAGTGCATATTGATCAGGTCCCAGAGGTTATTCCTGTACAGCCGGTAGCCCCAGCTCAGCCCGAGGAGAGGGCAGTAGTTTCAAAGGAGGAGCAAAAGAGGCTTGAGAGGTTCAAGAAGTATCAGCCTCCGACATTTAGCGGGCTAGCCTCAGATGATGCCCTTGGATTTCTTGAGGAATGCTACCGTATCCTCCGTACTATGGGCATATCAGGAATGAGGAGGGTTTCCTTCACTACCTTCCAGCTTTGAGGAGCCGCCTATCAGTGGTGGCATGCTTATGAGTTAGACAATTCGGATGAGGCAGCTTCCCTGACTTGGGCTCAGTTTTCAGATATGTTCACGAGGGAGTATGTCCCCCAGAGTCTTAGGGATGCCTGGCGCGCGGAGTTTGAGCATTTGCGCCAGGGTACTATGACTGTCTGCTACACCGACTTGGCTAGACATGCACCAGCTGTGGTCTCTACAGTTCGCGAGAAGGTTCGCCGGTTTATTGAGGGGCTTATTCCCAACATTAGGTCTAGCATGGATCGTGAGTTAGAGATGGATATTTCTTATCAGCAGGTGGTGAGCATTGCTAGGAGGGGATTGAGGGTATGCATGTTAGGGATAGAGAGGAGAGGGAGGCCAAGAGGTCTCGAGAGTCGGGCCATTATTCTGGTGCCCGTGCCCCAGCTNGGGGTTATATGAGTCTCCCCGTTCATTCAGCTCTTCCAGCAGCCAGTGGCATTCCAGCTCCACCTAGGCCTCAGGAGCCTTATTATGCACCTCCAGTATCTAGTGCGCCTCCTGCACGGGGTGCTTCCAGTGGTAAGTCCAGCAGACCTGGCTCTAGCCAGTCACAGCCGCCACGTCCTCCCAGAGCTTGTTTTGTGTGTGGTGACACACGTCATATGGTGAGGGATTGCCCAGACTTAGGAGGGGTGCACCTCCACAGACTTCTCAGCCACAGCATGCCCCGCAGAGTTCTCAGGCTATCATCCCAGCACCAGTTGCTACCCCACCGGCCCAACCAGCTAGAGGTGGAGGTCGGGGAGGTAGAGGTCGCCCTCGAGGGGGAGGCCAGGCCAGATACTATGCTCTGCCTGCCCGTACTGAGGCTGTCGCCTCCGATTCTGTGATCACAGGTACTATCTTGGTCTGTCACAGAGATGCATCGGTTCTATTCGATCCAGGCTCCACTTATTTTTATGTGTCTTCTTATTTTGCTCCGTATTTGGGTGTATCTCGGGATTCTTTGAGTTCCCCTATTTATGTTTCTACTCCTGTCGGAGATTCTCTTGTTGTGGACCGCAATTATTGATCGTGTTTGGTTGCTCTTAGTGGTTTTGAGACCAGAGTCGATTTATTGTTACTCAGCATGGTTGGTTTTGATATTATCTTGGGCATGGACTGGTTGTCGCCCCATTATGCTATTCTTGATTGTCACGCCAAAACCGTGACGCTGGCCATGCCAGGTGTACCGCGTGTTGAGTGGAAGGGTGCTTTAGATCACACTCCCAGTAGAGTTATTTCTTTCCTTAAGGCTCAGCGTATGGTTGAGAAGGGTTGTGATGTGTATCTAGCTTATGTGAGAGATGTTAGTATGGATACCCCTTCTGTTGATTCAGTCCCAGTAGTACAGGATTTCTCCGGTGTGTTTCCAGCTGATCTTCCGGGCATGCCGCCCGATAGAGATATTTATTTTGGCATTGATCTGTTGCCGGGCGCTCAGCCCATTTCTACCCCTCCGTACCGTATGGCTCCCCCTGAGTTGCAGGAGCAGTTGCAGGAATTACTTGATAATGGTTTCGTTCGGCCCAGTGTATCACCTTGGGGTGCTCCTGTCTTATTTGTGAAGAAGAAGGATGGTTCCATGCGTATGTGCATTGATTATCGCTAGTTGAACAAGGTGACAGTGAAGAACCGTTATTCTTTGCCTTGTATTGATGACCAGTTTGACCAGTTACAGGGTGCTTGTGTGTTTTCTAAGATTGACTTGCATTCAGGCTATCATCAATTGAAGATTCGGGAGCCAGATATCCCGAAGACTGCCTTTAGGACTCGGTATGTTCATTACGAGTTCCTTGTTATGTCATTTGGGCTGACTAATGCCCCAGCAGCCTTCATGCATCTGATGCACAGTATTTTCCGGCCATATCTTGACTCATTCGTGATTGTTTTTATTGATGACATTCTGGTATATTCCCGGAGTCGGGAAGATCATGAGCAGCACTTGAGGCAGTGCTCCAGACCTTGAGAGAAAAGAAACTATATGCTAAGTTCTCGAAATGTGAGTTTTGGTTGGATTCCGTGGCATTCATGGGTCATGTGGTTTCGAGTGAGGGTATTCAGGTGGATCCGAAGAAAGTTGAGGCAGTGCAGAGTTGGCCTAGACCATCCTCAGCTACAGAGATCCGCAGTTTCATTGGCTTGGCAGGTTATTACCGTCGATTTGTTCTAGGGTTTTCATCTATTGCATCACCTATGACCAGACTGACCCAGAAGGGTGCTCCGTTCCAGTGGACGGAACAGTGCGAGGAGAGCTTTCAGAAGCTCAAGACAGCTTTGACTACAACCCTAGTTTTGATATTGCCTACCGGTTCAAGATCTTATACTGTCTATTGTAATGCCTTGAGAGTTGGCCTTGGAGCGGTATTAATGCAGGACAGTAGGGTGATTGCCTACGCGTCCAGACAGTTAAAGATACATGAGAAGAATTATCCTGCCCATGATCTTGAGTTAGCTGCTATTGTTCCGCCTTGAAGATCTGGCGTCATTATTTGTACGGTGTGCCTTGTGAGATTTATACTGATCACCGGAGTTTGCAGCATCTGTTCAAGCAGAAGGACCTTAATTTTCGTCATAGGAGATGGCTAGAGCTGCTGAAGAATTATGATATCACTATTTTGTATCACCCGGGCAAGGCCAATATGGTGGCCGATGCTTTGAGCGCCGGGCAGAGAGTTTGGGGAGTTTGGCTTATTTACCAGTAGCAGAGAGGCCCATGGCGATGGATGTTCAGGCCTTGTCCAGCCAGTTTTTGAGGTTGGACCTTTCGGAGCCTAGTCGGGTTCTGGCTGTATTAACCGCGTCTTTTGGCGTAACTGGTTATTTCTTACCTTTCTAGCTTGCGTAGTCTCTCGGTCTTCCTTATTTGATCGTATCCGGGAGCGTCAGTTTGATGACCCTCATTTGCTTGTCCTCAAGGACATGGTGTTGCATGGCGATGCTCGAGATGTGACCATTGGTGATGATGGGATATTGAGGATGCAGGGTCGGATTTGTGTACCCAATGTTGATGGGCTTCGGGAGTTGATTCTAGAGGAGGCCCATAGTTCGCGGTATTCCATTCATCCGGGTGCCGCGAACATGTATCAGGATTTGAGACAGCACTACTGGTGGAGGCGGATGAAGAAAGATATAGTTGGATTTGTAGCTCGGTGCCTTAATTGTCAGCAGGTGAAGTATGAGCACTAGAGACCGGGTGGATTGCTTCAGCAGATAGAGATTTCGAAGTGGAAGTGGGAGTGGATCACCATGGACTTTGTATCTGGGCTCCCACGGACTTTGAGGAAGTTCGATGCTATTTGGGTTATTGTGGATCGGCTGACCAAGTTCGCGCATTTCATTCCTGTGTGTACTACCTATTCTTCGGAGCAGTTGGCGGAGATTTATATTCGGGAGATTGTTCGTCTGCATGGTATTCCAGTTTCCATCATTTCAGACAGAGGTACTCAGTTCACATCGCGATTCTGGAGAGTCGTACAGCATGAGTTAGGTACTCGGGTGGAGTTGAGCACAACATTTCACCCTCAAACGGACGGACAGTCAGAGCGCACTATCCAGATTCTTGAGGGTATGCTCCGTGCATGTGTGGTTGAGTTTGGAGGGTCTTGGGATCAGTTCTTGCCATTGGCGGAGTTTGCCTACAACAACAGCTATCAGTCCAGCATTCAGATGGCACCGTATGAGGCTTTATATGGTAGGCAGTGTAAATCTCCGGTGGGTTGGTTTGAGCCGGGTGAGGCTAGATTATTGGGCACAGACTTGGTACAGGATGCCTTGGAGAAGGTTAAGGTGATACAGGATAGACTCCATATAGCCCAGTCCGGACAGAAGTGTTATGTGGACCGGAAGGTTCGTGATGTTTCCTACATGGTTGGAGAGCGGGTTCTGCTTCGGGTTTCGCTTATGAAGGGCGTTATGAGATTTGGGAAGAAAGGGAAGCTGAGTCCGAGGTTTATTGGCCCTTTTGAGATTTTGAGGCGTGTTGGGGAGGTTGCTTATGAGCTTGCCTTACCTCCCAGCCTGGCAGGAGTTCATTCGGTATTTCATGTTTCGATGCTCCGGAGGTATCACGGTGACCCGTCGCACGTGTTGGACTTCAATTCGGTCCAGTTGGACAAGGATCTATCTTATGTTGAGGAGCCAGTGGCGATATTGGATAGGCAGATTCGAAAGCTGAGGTCAAAGAACATTGCATCTGTGAAGGTTCAGTGGCGGGGTCAGCCGGTCGAGGAGGCGACCTGGGAGACCGATCAGGATATGCGCAGCCGTTACCCTCATCTTTTCACTAATTCAGGTATGTATTTAAGCTCGTTTGAGGACGAACGAATGTTTAAGTGCGGGAGGATGTAATGACCTGGCCGGTCGTTTTTAGAATTTGCGCCCCGATCCCCTATTAACTGCTTTCCCCGTGTTCATTTCTGCTATTTTGAATTGCCGGGATGTTCGGTTTTGAGTTTTGGAGAGTTTTGGGACAGTTAGTTCCTAAATGAGAGCTTAAGTGTTGAAATTTGACCATAGTTAGAACAGTGTGAAGACGGCCTTGGAATTGAATTCCGATGGTTCCGTTAGCTTCGTTGGGTGATTTCGGGCTTAGGGGCGTGATCATATTGCATTTTGGAGGTCCGTAGCTAATTTAGGCTTGCCGAAAGTTGGATATTTGAAGTTTCCGGTTCGATAGTGAGATTTTGATCCGAGGGTCGAAATGGAATTCCGGAAGTTGGAGTAGCTCCGTAGTGTCGAATGTTATGTGTGTGCAAAATTTCAGGTCATTCGAACGAGGTTTGATAGACTTTTTGATAGAAAGCATAAATTTTGAGTTTTTGAAGTTCTTAGGCTTGAATTCGATGTTAAATTGGTGTTTCGATGTTGTTTTACGTGTTTTAAGGATTGGTATAAGTTTAGGCAGTGGTATTAGACTTGTTTGTGTTTTTGGTTGAGGTCTTGGGGGCCTCGAGTGAGTTTCGGGTGCTTGACGCAAGTTGAATTTGGACTTAGGAAGATTTTTGCATTGCTGAACCTATCATAACCGCACCTGCGTGTGTGGGACCGCAGGTGCGGAGCCGCAGAAGCGGCTATTGGACCGCAGAAGCGGAAATTTGGTCCAGCTCCAGGAGCCGCAGGTGCGAGAAGGTTAATGCACCTGCGAGACCGCAGGTGCGGAAAATGTGTCACAGAAGCGGAAAATTGATTTAAGTGAGAAGTTGCAGGTGCGACCTTGGCTCCGTAGAAGCGGGACCGCAGGTGCGGTCCCAGGACCGCAGATGCGGTTTTACTGGGCAGAATCGAGGGTTTTGTTCAAAACTTGGAAAAATCAAATTTGGAGCTCGGGGTAGGGCGATTTTGTGAGGTTTTTGAAGAGAAGATCATTGGGTAACGATTCCTTGTTCCTTTCTAGTTATATTCCATTAATCTTATCTTAGTTTTGTCATTTAAATTCGGATTTGGAGATGAAAATTGAGAAAAATGGGAAGAA
>NC_031997.1:37303397-37412862 GCF_001879085.1 Nicotiana attenuata | reverse complement strand
ACAAGAATAAGAAGTACACAAGTATAACTCAAAAGCTTTAAACTATCACAACATTATCAAATAAAGGAATCATACAACTTTCACATCATTTTCCCGTAGTCTTTAGTTTGGGGCATTTCACATTATTCATCATTGCTCACAATACCACCGCTATCTTTGGCGGAGTCCGATCTCGACCCGATCGGCTAGGTTGCCTCATTTGAGGCATATGCTTCAATCACAATCTCATTTTTTTCCCTTTTTCCGAAATTCAATTTCAGCATAACACCACCATGTGCGCGGCATGGCGTCCGATCCCGGCCCGATCGGCTAGGCCGCCTTACCACGGCGTTGTTCCTTTCTCATTAGTCATTTCGTTTCATATATATCATTTCATAGGCACTTGGGGCCACAACTTCTCATATCATTCTTGGCACTAGGCCGTATTTTACATTATTCCCAATTTCAATATTAGCTTTGCCATTTAGGACAGTAGATGCACACAAGAGCAATTAAAATTGTAAGCATGGATACGACTTCACATAGATGGCACAATATATTCAGCTTCAATATCGATTTAAGGTCTAAGCATTTCAATACATAATTCATACCTTTGCCCCCTTTCCAAGTTATCAAGATAGCACGTTGGTCATGTTGAGTCCCATTTTTCACACATATAAGGTTACAATGCCAACTCATGTGCAATAACAAGCAATGCAACAATTCAACTTTAATCATACCATGTTCGCACAATCACCGACGAAACTCAATTTCTAAAAGACGGGGTTTTAGCCATACATACCTCAATAAAGCTTTCCTTAATCCTTACAAAATTCCGGAACTCTTAGCACTTCGATCTATTGTATAAGAATTACAAATTGAACCAAGAATTAGGGACAAGATTAGGATTCTAGCTCGTTTGAGCATATTATCAAGCACTAGGGGTGCACTGTGATCTTAGGTCCTTTTTGTGAGAGATTTCTTATCATATTATACCCTAATTACTTTATTTTCAGTTCACAACTTCCCAATACTCCATGATTTTGTATGCATGCAAGAAGCCTATTCTTATACCCATAAATTACCTCACTAATGACCCCTTATGGCTTTGTTGAAAATTTAAGAGCTGAGGTGATGAAGTCTTACCTCTTGGGATGAAGGTTTAGGTGCCTCACTTGATTATCTTCAATGTTTAACAAAGATTTGTGGAGAAATTTTGATGCTAAGCACTTCCCCTCTCTTAGACCCTCTTTCTCACTCTAAAAGTACCAAGAAATAGGCTCAAAATGAGCTATTGTACAAGATATATCGACAGGGGGTCGGGTTTTAAAAATTAGAAAATAGGAGCCCGACTCAAATCTGCGATCGCATTTGCGATCGCAAAGCTGACATGCGGTCCGCATAATGGACCGCAAAATGCTCCCCAAAACCTGAAGACATTGTTTGGGTATGCGACAGAAATGTGGTCCGCATACCCGTTCTATGGTCACATAATGCACCGCAGAACTGCCCCTTACAAAATCCCAAAGGGATTATGCGGTCCGCATATCGATTATGCGATCGCATAATTGACCGCATAGTTGACCTCAAATTTGACCAACACACTATTTCACTCTGAGGTGACTATGCTGTCCGCATACCTGTTATGCGACCGCATTCTCGACCGCATAATCACACTTTTCTGGAAAACATTATTTCTTGACCTTTTTAGTGCACAGACCGGTCCAAAGGGTCCGAGCCGCGGCAAGCTTGCTCGCCGCGAAGAATTTTACAAATTCCTAACACGTATTCCTAACTTGGAACTACGATCTCTCAGGTTTTGAGTAGGAATTTTCACGGGGCCTTACACTATCAAACACTATTTTATTCACTATTTCGAATTTTATCTATTTTTCTTCCGCAATTTGGTTTATTTTTCCGCATTATTAGGCTACCTAGTCGTAGGGACTAGGTGCCGTCACGATTATTCATGGAGGGCGAATCGGAGTCGTGACATTCCTACTGATGCCCCACACTTTACAGTATTTCTTATTTATTAGGTATTGACCCTTGACATTTTCTGAGATATTAAGGTAGAATGCAAGAACGAGAAACTTATGCTTTAAAGGGAATAATCGGAACATTATGAAATTTTAGATTTTACCTCACTATTGTTGTGCACTTCATATCTGTTATGAATTATCATATTATTTATTTGGACCTCTAGTAAGTGTCGATGTCGACCCCTCGCCACTACTTCTCCGGGGTTAGGCTAGATACTTATTATGTACGTGTTGATTTACGTACTCATGCTGCACTTCTGCACTAAATGCTTCACGGGGCCTTACATCCTCCCCCACTTAAGATCATTCGCCCTCGAATGAGGGTCAAGGTCCACTCATGGGAAATCTTTACGCAACCTCAGTTTTTCACAACACGAAACAATATAGTAGACCCAAATTTGGTTAACCCCTTAAACTTTCGGAAATTTTGCCAGAGTTTCCCTTGTACCTAGGCCTATCCACCTGTCAGAGAGCCCCAGAAACATATCCTAACAGCATATACATACTCCGTAAACACGACATAACCTGTACAATGCTAACCATGGCCGCATAGGCAATCATATAACCAAAATGAAACAGAACCGTTTTACATAGATCAAATCAAAGATACATAGTTCATAGGGACCAAATGGATGGAAGCTACTATATGGCTATACAAACAAATGTGGGTACTTCCTTCTCATTTCTTCCTCGGCTTCCCAAGTGGCTTCCTCAACCTGCTGGTTTCTCCATAACACCTTTACGGAGGCAATTTCCTTATTTCTCAATTTTCGGACCTGCCAGTCAAGAATGGCAACTGGAACTTCTTCATAGGACAGTTCCTCATTGACCTCAATAGCTTCAACTAGCACAATAGTGGACGTATCCCACTACATTCTTCAACATAGATACATGAAAGACTGGGTGTACCAATGACATATCGGGTGGCAACTCAAGCTTGTACGCCACCTGACCAATCCGCTGGATGATTCTGTACAGTCCGACATACCTTGGGTTCAACTTTCCTTTCTTCCCAAACCGCATGATACCCTTCATGGGGGAAACCTTTAAGAATACCCAATCATCTTCTTTGAACTCCAAATCCCTACGACAGACGTCTGAATAAGACTTTTGGCGACTCTGAGTAGTTTTCAACCTTTCCTTGATAAGTTTGACTCTCTCCATGGCCTGGTGCACAAGATCCGGCCCTATTAATTCAGCTTCTCCATCCTCGAACCACCCAATGGGAGACCTACATCTTCTACCACATAGTGCCTCAAATGGTGCCATCTGGGTACTAGCGTGGAAGCTATTGTTGTAAGCAAACTCTATAAGTGGCAAATGATCATCCCAGCTACCTTTGAAATCAAGAGTACAAGCACGTAACATGTCCTCAAGCGTCTGAATAGTCCGCTCTGCTTGCCCGTCAGTCTGGGGGTGAAAGGCTGTGCTAAGATTTACCTGTGTGCCCAAACCTTGCTGAAATTTCTTCCAAAAGTTGGCTGTGAATTGAGCCCCTCGGTCAGAAATGATTGAGACTGGAGTACCATGCAACCTGTCTATTTCCTTAATATACAACTGAGCATACTGTTCCGCTGTGTCGGTAGATTTTACTAGCAAGAAGTGTGCTGATTTCGTGAGTCGATCCACAATCACCCAAATTGAGTTGAACTTGCGCGGAGTGCGCGGCAACCCCACCACAAAATCCATGTTGATCATTTCCCATTTCCACATTAAGATTTCTATGCTTTTAGCCAGTCCTCCGGGTCTTTGATGTTCAGCCTTCAATTGCTGACAGTTCGGACACCTTGCCACAAAGTCTGCCACATCCCTCTTCATGTTGTTCCACCAATAAACTTCCTTAAGATCATGATACATTTTTGTAGAACCTAGGTGCACTGAATACCTGGAAGTGTGAGCTTCTGTCATGATCCTTTCCCGAAGACTATCAATATCCGGAACACATAGGCGGCCCTGGCATCGTAGGGTGCCATCATCCATGCTGAGGGAAAAAGTTGTGGTCTTGTGTTTATGAATCCCCTCTTTCAACTGTACTAATAATGGATCATTGAATTGCTTTTCTTTCACCTCCGGCACGAGCGACGATTCCGCCCTATTCTGCACAATTATCCCTCCTTCACTAGAGTCCGCAAGGCGAACTCCCAAACTAGCCAACTGATGAACCTCCCGGGCCAACGGCCTCAGAGGCGCCTTCAAATGAGCCAAACTTCCCATAGATTTTCGACTAAGAGCATCAGCCACAACGTTAGCCTTTCCCGGGTGATAGAGAATGTCAATGTCATAGTCCTTTGAGTAACTCCAGCCATCTTCTCTACCTCAGATTCAACTCCTTCTGTTTGAAAACATATTGAAGGCTCTTGTGGTCTGTGAACATATCCACATGGACCCCATATAGATAATGTCGCCAAATCTTTAGCGCAAACACTACTGCTGCAAGCTCTAAGTCGTGGCACGGAGAGTTCTTTTCATGATTCTTGAGTTGCCTAGAAGCGTAGGCTATAACCTTGCCATGTTGCATTTACACGCACCCGAGCCCGATCCTTGAAGCATCGCAATACACCACAAACCCCTCTGTACCCTCTGGCAGGGTTAATACCGGTGCTGAAGTCAATCTTGATTTCAATTCTTGGAAGCTCTTCTCACAAGCATCTGACCACTGGAACTTAACTGCTTTCTGGGTCAATTTAGTCAATGGAGAGGCAAGAGTAGAAAACCCCTCCACAAATCTTCTGTAGTACCTGGCCAAACCCAAGAAACTGCGAATCTCTATTGGAGTGGTAGGTCTAGGCCAATTTTTCACTGCTGCAACCTTTTAAGGATCAACCATAATCCCTTCCCTAGAGACGACATGTCCCAAGAGCGCGAGAGATTCAAGCCAAAATTCACACTTCGAAAATTTCGCATACAATCGATGCTGCTGAAGAGTCTGCAAAACTGCCCTGAGATGGTTAGCATGATCCTCTCGACTCCGGGAATACACAAGTATATCGTCAATGAACACAATTACAAAGGAGTCTCGAAAAGGCTTAAAGACTCGATTCATAAGATCCATGAATGCTGTCGGGGCATTTGTTAGCCCAAAGGACATTACCAGAAATTCAAAGTGCCCATACCGAGTCCTAAAAGCTGTTTTTGGAACATCCTTCTCCTGTATCTTCAATTGATGATACCTGGACCGCAAGTCAATCTTTGAAAAACACATAGCACATTGCAATTGGTCAAACAAGTCATCTATTCTGGGTAGAGGGTATTTATTTTTGATGGTGACTTTGTTAAGCTGCCGGTAGTCAATACACATTCGCAACGACCCATCTTTCTTCCTTACAAACAAAACCGGTGTGCCCCATGGTGACACACTTGGCCGGATGAAACCCTTTTCTAACAAATTCTTCAATTGCTCCTTTAGTTCCTTCAATTCTGTCGGTGCCATTCTGTAAGGTGGAATTGATATAGGCTGCGTGCCTGCCATCACATCGATCCGAAAATCAATCTCCCTGTCTGGTGGGATCCCCGGAAGCTCATCTGGAAAGACATCCGGAAATTCACTCGCGACGGGCACGGACTCAAGGCTAAGTGCCTTGGCATCGGTGTCCGTCACCCAAACTAAATGGCAGATACACCCCTTCTTGATCATCTTCGCGGCCTTAAGGTAAGAAATAAACCGACCTTTAGGCACTACATTATCCCCCTTCCATTCAACAACGGGCTCATTAGGAAACTCAAGCCTCATAGTTCTAGTTTGACAGTCAAGCTTGGAAAAAATGAATAGAGCCAATCCATCCCCATTATTACATCAAAATCAACCATCCCCAATTCAATAAGATCGGCCATGGTATCCCTACCACGCACCGTGACAACACAACTTTGATAAACTCGAGTAGCCAAAATTGACTCACCAACTGGAGTAGATACCGAGAATGGTTTGTGAAGCTGTTCTGGTTCTATCCCGAATTCCATAGCAACAAAAGGGGTAACATAGGACAGGGTGGAATCGGGGTCAATAAGTGCATACACATCATGAGATTGGACAGTCAGAATACCTGTAACAAATCTGGAGAAGCCTCTGCAGTCTGGCGACCACTCATAGCATAGAACCGGATGGGTCCTCCCGTACTCTGTGCACCACCCCTAGCTGCACTACGCCCCGCGGGTGCTGGGGTACCTCGAGCTGGATAGGGGGCTGAAGATGTAGCAGCTGCTGGGCTGGCTGGCTATGTTGTGCCCCTACCTGCTCCCTGGCGAGATACATGCCTCTGAATATGACCCTTCATCCCACATCCATAACATACGGGAAACTCCATGTAACAAATCCCCGAGTGCATCTTCCCGCACCTGGGGCACGGGGACCTCTGTTGCTGCTGGGATCTCTCTCCTGACCGACCTCGCTGATGAGATCCCATGTCGCCCCTGACTGGGCCTAAAATGACTCCACTGCTGCTGCTGGCTAGGCCCTGATGGCGCTGCACTGGCTGACGACTGTGCAACAGACTGGGATGGCCCAGATGATCCTCCCCAGAAAGCCGATCTCCCCCCACCTAGAGACTCGCCCATGTTGCCCGCAGACCGGGTCTTTCTGCTACCCTCTCTCTCCATTCTGTTCTTCAGTTTGCGGTTCTCTGTGGCCTGAGCAAATGCTACCATCTTCCCATAATTCATGTCAGAATTCAATGCAGCTGTAGAAGCCTCATTAATAGTCAAAGGATTAAGGCCCTGAACAAACCGACGCACCCTAGCCTCCATTGTGGGCAACATGTGAATAGCATATTTGGATAGGCAGTCAAACTCCATATGGTACTCCCATACACTTCTACTACCTTGCTTCAGGTTCTCAAACTCAGTTGCACGGGCTGCCCTTGTCTCGGCAGATAGAAAATGATCTATAAATGCATCGGCAAACTCGCTCCACCTAGCCGGAGGGCTCCCCTCCTCACGGGAATCTTCCCACAACTCAAACCATGAATAGGCCGCCCCTTTCAGACGGTAGGCAGCTAGCTCTACTCCCTCTGTCTCAGTTGCTCGCATGACCCTGAGGGTCTTGTGCATCTCATCAATAAAATCCTGAGGGTCCTCTTCTGGATTGGCACCCGTAAACACTGCAGGATCTAACTGAAGAAATCTGTTCACCCTGGAACTAGTGGAATCCCCTTACTGGCTAGATGAACTGGGTGCAACATTTGTCCTCTGGGCCCGAGAGGCCACTAGCTGAGTCAACATCTGAATAGCTCCCCTAAGATCCCCATCAGAAATACCAAAACCTAAGGCTGGAGCTCGAGGCGGAATTGGAGTACCAATCGGAGGGATAGTGGAACCCTCCGCCGGTTAGGAACCGGGGTAGTCTGCTCTGGAATAGATGAACCGGGCAAGGTGATAGCAGGGCGACTACCCTCACCCGCAATATCAAGTAGTGATTCATCAGCCACTATTGAGGTGGCATTGGCTTCTTGGCCAATTCTTGCTTTCTTCTTAGGTGCCATTTACTGAAAGGTAGAACAATGCACCAGTTAGAGAAGGAATAGTTTCACAATTGCCGCACGATTCAGAATATCAAAGAAGGCTATTATTCCTAATGCCCAAGTAGCCTCCAACTTATAGATGTGGTCGACTTCACACTGATAAGAAGGACTCTACTAGACACGGCTCCGAGACATCCTAGGACACTTTAAAACCTTAGGCTCTGATACTAAGTTTGTCACGCCCCAAAATCCGAGGAGCGCGACCGGCGCTCAATCGAGTTAAACCAACTGAGCAAGCCTTATTGAAACTTCCTACCCAACTCAAAATGATTAGGGAATCCAGCTTTCGATTAATTAGACAATAGCGACTTGAGAATCCAACATTGTTAGTTAAATTTTATATCACACATCTTAAATCATGGCTAAGTTTCCAAGATTTTATACAGTCATTGCTTAGCGAGCTAGAGAATAGAGTTATAACATAGATCACTAACCCAAAAAACACCCATACATAACCCACACAACGTCTACGGAGCCTCTATGGATACAAAAGATGAATTATGACAATGCCGGAAACAAGGCCCCGGCTATACCTCAAAATAGAAGTCTACAACAAAGAAGTACATCATAACCCCTTGAAGGAAGAAGGGGCTCACCAAGTCTTCGGGATGAGGACACTCCGCTACGCACGATCGGCACTGTCCGCTATAGATCCACCTACATTCATTTAAAAATGTAGCGCCCCCGGCAAAAGGGACATTAGTACCATGGAATAGTACTAGTATGTATAACTAAACACCATCTAATTAGAAAGAACTTTCATACAAGAATAAGAAGTCACAAGTATAACTCAAAAGCTTTAAACTATCACAACATTATCAAATAAAGGAATCATACAACTTTCACATCATTTTCCCGTAGTTTTTAGTTTGGGGCATTTCACATTATTCATCATTGCTCACAATACCACCGCTATCTTGAGCGGAGTTCGATCTCGACCCGATCGGCTAGGTTGCCTTATTTGAGGCATATGCTTCAATCACTATCTCATTTTACCCTTTTTCGGAATTAAATTTCAGCATAATACCACCATGTGTGCGGCATGGTGTCCGATCCCGGCCCGATCGACTAGGCCGCCTTACCACGGTGTTGTTCCTTTCTCATTAGTCATTTCATTTCACATATATCATTTCATAGGCACTTGGGGCCACAACTTATCACATCATTCTTGGCACTAGGCCGCATTTTACATTATTCCCAATTTCAATATTAGCTTTGCCATTTAGGACAGTAGATGCACACAAGAGCAATTAAAATTGTAAGCATGGATACGACTTCACACAGATGGCACAATATATTCAGCTTCAATCTCGATTTAAGGTCTAAGCATTTCAATACATAATTCATACCTTTTCCCCCTTTCCAAGTTATCAAGATAGCATCTATTGTATAAGAATTACAAATTGAACCAAGAATTAGGGACAAGATTAAGATTCTAGCTCGTTTGAGCATATTATCAAGTACTAGGGGTGCATTGTGATCTTAGGTCCTTTTTGTGAAAGATTTCTTATCATATTATAACCTAGTTACTTTCTTTTCAGTTCACAACTTCCCAATATCCCATGATTTTGTATGCATGTAAGAAGCCTATTCTTGTACCCATAAATTACCTCACTAATGACCCCTTATGGCTTTGTTGAAAATTGAAGAGCTGAGGTGATGAAGTCTTACCTCTTGGGATGAAGGTTTAGGTGCCTCACTTGATTATCTTCAATGTTTAACAAAGATTTGTGGAGAAATTTTGATGCTAAGCACTTCCCCTCTCTTAGACCCTCTTTCTCACTCTAAAAGTACCAAGAAATAGGCTCAAAATGAGCTATTATACAAGATATATCGACAGGGGGTCGGGTTTTTAAAATTAGAAAATAGGAGCCCGGCTCAAATTTGCGATCGCAAAGCTGACATGCGGTCCACATAATGGACCGCAAAATGCTCCCCAAAACCTGAAGATATTATTTTGGTATGCGACAGAAATGTGGTCCGCATACCCGTTCTACGGTCACATAATGCACCGCAGAACTGCCCCTTACAAAATCCCAAGGGGATTATGCGGTCCGCATATCGATTATGCGATCGCATAATTGACCGCATAGTTGACCTCAAATTTGACCAACACACTGTTTCACTCTGCGGTGACTATGCTGTCCGCATACCTGTTATGCGACCGCATTCTCGACCGCATAATCACACTTTTCTGGAAAATATTATTTCTTGACCTTTTTAGTGCACAGACCAGTCCAAAGGGTCCGAGCCGCGGCAGCTTGCTCGCCGCGAAGAATTTTACAAATTCCTAACACATATTTCTAACTTGGCACTACGAGCTCTCGGGTTTTGAGTAGGAATTTTCACGGGGCCTTACACTATCAAACACTATTTTATTCACTATTTCGAATTTTATCTGTTTTTCTTCCGCAATTTGGTTTATTTTTCCGCATTATTAGGCTTACCTAGTCGTAGGGACTAGGTGCCGTCACGATGGTTCACGGAGGGTGAACCGGGGTCGTGACATTCCTACTGATGCCCCACACTTTACAGTATTTCTTATTTATTAGGTATTGACCCTTGACATTTTCTGAGATATTAAGGTAGAATGCAAGTCGAGAAACTTATGCTTTAAAGGGAATAATCGGAACATTACGAAATTTCAGATTTTACCTCACTATTGCTGCGCACTTCATATCTGTTATGAATTATCATATTATTTATTTTGACCTCTAGTAAGTGTCGATGTCGACCCCTCGCCACTACTTCTCCGGGGTTAGGCTAGATACTTACTGGGTACGTGTTGATTTACGTACTCATGCTGCACTTCTGCACTAAATGTGCAAGATCTGACAGGTCATTTGGTGATCATCTTGGCACGTGGGCGGCCCGGTTGAGGAGATTTTATGTGAGATGCATTCCAGGCTACGCTCTACGTTCATCGAGTCTCCATTGTATTATTTATTTTATTCTGTCTTATTACATTCGGGACAGATGTTGTATTATTATTGTACTTTTTAGAAAATTATCATGCACTTGTGACACCGAGTTTTGGAAGTTCCTACTGGTTGTTTGTTATCATGCATCACGTAATTATCATCATTTATCTTGTAAATTCTATTTTATATGGTTGAATTAATGAAGATTATAAATTTCGAAAGTAATAGAACGAGTAAATAAATTAATATATCAATGTTGGCTTGCCTGGCGGCGGCGTTAGGCGCCA
This sequence comes from Nicotiana attenuata, assembly GCF_001879085.1. Taxonomy (NCBI): domain Eukaryota; kingdom Viridiplantae; phylum Streptophyta; class Magnoliopsida; order Solanales; family Solanaceae; genus Nicotiana; species Nicotiana attenuata. The sequence continues at coordinate 37,402,120 of NC_031997.1, read as the reverse complement.
TCATGACCTATAATGGATTTTGGGTTGTGACATTCGTGATCAAGTATTTTCTGTATGATTTACAATAGCATGTCCACCTTCTCCAAGGCCATACATCCTCGATATATTAACGATTTATATTATCGCCAAAACTTCCATTAATACTGTATTAAAGGTAAATTTCAGTTGGCAATATTGGTGCAAAACTTACAAATAATGAATATTTGGTATGGATGTGAGTGAACAAAGTTTCACATAAAGAGTAAAAAGAAATGCTATTTATAAGGTTTGGATACTTTTAATATGGTGTGAGGCCTTTTAATTTGTGAAAAATCAGGTGGGCTTGACCCAAAGCAAATAATATTACACCATGTTTAGAGTATTTGTGGGTTGGGTTATAATCCAATAATTGGTAGCATAGCCAATAATTTGTCAGGACGAATATGAAAATGGCGGAGTGATAGCATGTGTGCCTTTGTGTTCATATGGACTGATTTACTATCTTACCCATAGCTTGGAGACGCATACACAAAAAGAAGCCTGTGGGCTTTTGATAGTTATAAATACTCGAATGATGTAGGTGACACACAATAAGTCTCCAAATTTGCCCATGAATATTTATTGATCATGTAGAACTAAGTTCAAAAGAGAAATTGTAGGGTGTATATAAACAAAGTTCCACTTAGAAAGTAAAAAAGAAAATAAAGCTTTTTATAAGTTGTTGGAAACTCTTAATTATGTGAAGTTATTTGGGAAAAACCGTACAGACTTGGCCCAAAACAAACAATATCACAATGTTTTAAGGATATCTTTGGGCCAACTTAACTAACATCGTCATCTACCAAATATAGTGTTGAACACAAATATAGTAACTATCACCAGTATATGTCCCATATTTAATCTCTGCGAACAAATCGATCAGGTATATGTATAGGGTAAAATTTATTTATAATAAATGATCAAATGATAGCATGACACGTGGAACCGAAGACATGTAAAAGGCGAATCAATTATTAACAACCAGTACTGGGAACACCAGCTGCAATTGACATCGGATAAACCCCGAAAGGATCATGGTCAACGGGAGAAGATCGAGTATTTGCCATCGGATAATATTTAATGAAGAATATTCTCTAACATTAAATGGGCACCCGTCGAAGAGAATATTTGCATTCATGGCGCGGCGTTACATATTTATAAATGACTCTTTTATTATCATTTAAGTGGGGCTTGATCCGAGGATCTTTCTTCCCTAGGTATATCTATAAATTGCAGGCTCAACAGCAATTGTAAGATAGGAAATTCTTGGCAGAACATATGATGTATTCCATGTCCGCTCTCAATTAAATAACTTAATTTGCTCTTTAACATTGTTCTCATTTTTGTCCTCGAAGGCGCTACTCTCGGAGCCAGGTTTATTGTCTTCATCAATTTTAATCACTAAGTCTACTTTTAATATTATTTATTTACCATTTTTGAATCAAATCAGTTCACTTGTCCATAAATCACGTGACAAATTTAACTGCACCATTTTACAGGTAAATAGTATTGTATACGGTCGAAACCGGGTTCATCCATTGTTTGACCAATCGAGGCTAAAACATGGCAGGTCAAAGCTCGAGCTCGGGTTATATCGAACCAAGGTGCAAAATTAGATCGTCGAGCTCGTGACCCAGAGACCGAGCAAGATCGAGATCGAGTAAGATCGTGACTGAGCAAGATCGAGATCGAGCAAGATCGAGGGAAACTTACCGAGCCAAATAACGGAAAGCCAAAATATTTGCAATTGGTCAAGGATCACGGCGGAAATCTCGGCACATATCAAGAAGAGGCCGATTAATTAGAAAATTATGAGATTTTTTACCTTGTATAGAATTGTACCAAAAGGAGAACACCCACACTATATAAAGAGGGGGGGGGGGTTCTGATCATTAGTAAGATACATTGTAACACGCAAAAAGAAGCAATATACTGATCATTTCTAGTTCTTATCATCTTGTTGTTCAGTTCTAATACTAGTTGAGACATTTCTTGGCTCGAGGGTGACTCAAACTCAGAGGCTAAGGCTGTTCAATTTTGTGGTTTTCATTTATTTCATTATTGTTAATTTCAATATTAATCCGTCTTCTTAATTTGTATCAAGTTATATCGCGTATCCTTAAAACCGCGTACAAATTTTAATGGTAAACAGTTTGGCTCCCACCGTGAGGCTAAGGATAATACTAATTACCTGGTACAAACTTTCATAACACACACTGTTTTACACTTGTTCTTTGAAGTATCTTTGATTATAGGACCAAAATCTCAAACTCTCAGTCAGCACCTTTACATGTTGATAGTGATTTCGGCCACCACGGCAAAAATAATAACATAGCACCAGGGAACGATGTGCCCTCGGTTGGCCTTGATGGAGTTCCAGCTGTAGACCCAATCAACGTCAGCTCACATGTAGCCACCAACGCAAATTTAGCCGTCGATCCCGAAAGAACTGTCCTTGGGGATGTTCGATCAGCCACTCAAAGCACACATGGCGCCGAAGATGGAGGTATCAGCCTGCGGGTGATCTTCAAAATGTTGCAGGCTCAACAGGCAGCGATAGCCCAGCTCTAAAACCAGAATCACCCAACGAGTAGAGTCGAGCTCGAGCCATCCCAGGAAGTTGTACACAGGGTCGAATCGATTTCAAGGAAATCAAACGAGAAAGAATCGGAGACCAATCATGCAATCATGAAGCTGCTTGAAGAACTAACAAAACAAACTGAGTCAGGGGAGAAGAAGATTGAGGCAAACGACAAAAAGGTGGAAGCATACAACTCCAGGATCGATCAAATCCCGGGGGCACCATCGATATTGAAGGATCTGGACTCCAAAAAATTCGTGCAAAAACATTCCCCCCCCCCCCCCCCCCCGCGCGAGCGCGGCTCCTAAGTCGATCCCCAAGAAGTTCCGCATGCCCGAGATTCCAAAATACAATGGAACGACCGATCCAAACGAGCACATCACCTCTTATACATGTGCTATCAAAGGGAATGATCTAGAGGAAGACGAAATCACATCTTTCTTGCTAAAGAAATTCGGAGAGACCCTGTCAAAGGGAGCTATGATATGGTACCATAATTTACCACCTAACTCTTGTTGATACCCAATTTTTCCCTATATATATTTTAATATGCCAAGTACCTTCAAAATGGCATATGTATGCATATATAAGTATATCTAAGTGTTCCATTATTTTCCCTTAATTTCTTAAAAAAAATTTAAATCAATTTATCCCCCTATTTTATCCATAAAAATCCAATAATTATTTCTAAAATTATCATTTTCTGGTGATTCACTTGTTGAACATTTATGTTTATGCTAAAATATAGCTAAGGGAATTTTTGCATATTTTTACAAAATTATTTAGTATTTTTAAGGCTAAAATTGTATAATTGCAATATTAGCCTCTTTTAGAATTAATTACGTTTATATGCATAAAGATTAAGTCATGTATTTTTAAATGGTTAATTATATGTCATAAATCATTTAGTACCTTCAATTTATTTCCAGAAATCAATTTATTATTTTTTCTAAATTAAAAAGGGAAAATTGGCTATTTAAATAATGGCCCAATTTCATTTCAATTATAACCCAATTCTGACCCCAATTAAACCCCGACCCAATTGCAAATTAAACCAGCCCAAACCCAATTTCATAAACTGACCCACCCACCCCTTCTAATCTAGGCCGTTGATCATTCATATCAACGACCACTATTACACCTTGCCTTAATTAATCCCGAACTACCCCCAAACCCTTTCATTTGTTACCACCCGCCGCCTCTGAATCCCTCCTCTCCCAAATTCTCTCTGCAACCCCCCCAAACCCTAGCCACCGCCACCCTAATCCACCCTAATCCATGGCCTTCCGAGGTTATCTGAGACCTATACCAGCCTTCCATGGCTTCTATGGGTTTGGTTCTGTGGTCTCGTGACCAGACCTTGAAGGGATTTGGTCCAGTCTTTGCTCGATGACCCTTCTCCGGTCATCCCTGACCTTTCTCCGGCCAGCCATGGCCATTCGAGTCAGACCTTTGACTCTCCTGGTTAGATCGGTAACTTTCAAGGCCTTTCTCGTTGCTTTTGGGTTCTTCTGAAACCCTAATCTTTGAGACTTTTCGATTTCTTTCGGATCTACCTTAGATCTATGATTGCCATGAACTTCTAAGCATCTTCTCGAAGCTTCTTTAACTTTGCTTTCAAAAAGATTCTTCATCTTTTCCGATTAGGGTTCTTCTTTTGAATTATTTGACTTCTCTGATTTTAACGTGTTTCTGATTTTGCTATGTTTTGCTCATGTTGTTCTCCTATCTGAGTGTAGCATGTTGAAAACCCTAACCTCTTTTGGGTTCATTCGAGTTTCTGAGACTGTTTGCTAGTATTTGTTCGATTTATTTGTTTATCATCTTTTAAGCTTGACTATTGTTGAAGAAAACCTATGTCTTTGGGTTTGAAACTGTTCGTGTGAGTACCTGACTCGATTTGAAGTTCCTTGTTTCAGAACCTCTTTTCTTTATGTGAGTCCTCTGATTCTGGGTTTTTACTATCTTTAAAACTCGACTCTGCTTGAAACCCTAATTTTTCAAAAGGGTTTTCTCATCTACTACTGTGAGACCCTTTGCATGCCTTTCATACTCTGTTTCTCTTCACTATTGATTCAATGTGACTTGACCTACCTGATTATTGTGCTTCGGGTGTTTGCTATCTACTGAACTTTGTGCTACTATTGCATGCTGTTTCTTTTGCCAATAGGTTTGGCCTCGCATGTCTAGTGTTGTTCACTCTATTTATATGCTGAGGTTCCTTCTTTGATTGATCTTCAATCTTGGGACTGATTTCAAAACTTTTCTTTTGTGAACTCTAATTTCACTCACCTGTTAAAGTTAATTGATTCCTGTCCTTATTTTGCCTTGTTGAATCTTTTTCCAAAATAAGTATATTTCTGTACTTAGACTCGATTGCTTACTTAATGTTTGTACTACTTCTTTTATGGCAATAATCAGTCTGCCTACAAACTGATTTTCTTTCCTTATTTTGAATCTGTTAGCCCCGTTAAACAAGTGTTCCTCAATTAAAGGGGAATCACTTGGTTGATTGATTCTGACTGTTGATTGTTTCCATATTTGTATTAAATTTACTTATTACCTTATTTCTCACATGTTTTCAAAAGGTTATAAATACCCTGCACCCCTCTTCTTTCAAGGACACGAACACAAGGGAATAAAATACATGAGATCAGAAAACACACTCCACTAAAACTCTCTCTCTTTTCTCTGTTGCTACTTGTGTTGCTGCCTTACCTAGCCGGCTAAAAGCCAAGGCTAGGCTGTGGGAAGCTTGCTTACTTTTTTCTTTCTGCATTTGCATCTTTACTGGTATGTTCTAACTAAATTTTCAGGATCAACAACAACATGTTTCTTTACTATTTCCTTCACCCTTGCTTGTTTCCTGCTTGTGTTTATTCAAGTTCCATTACTAAGAATGCTGTAATCTGCCTTTTCTATTCTGAATCAATGCTTTCTTATGTATGAATTCTGCCAGTCAGTTATTATGACTTATGAGACCTAAACCCCCATATCCCGTATGTGTTTGGTATCATTGGTTGGTTTAAGGCATGATAACATTGTACATTGCTGTGCATTACCCAAGCCTGACCCCCCCAGAGTCATAACCCCTATATCCCCTCTATATGTTGTGTGTTCTGGTTGATTTATGGGCATGTCAGCACCATCTATTGCGGTGCATGCCCAAACCTGATTCCTGCCCAAGGATATATGCTTTTTGCAATGTATTCCCAAACCCCTGACCCCTTTGTATGGAAATGTTGATTCTATGTTTTACTACTACTATTTCCTATCTCCTTACCCCTCTCTATTCTCCACTCAATTTTAAATCTCTATTCCTGCATTTCCACCATATTCTTAGACTTAAGTTCTGCCCCTCTCTTGTGTGACCCTTGCCTTGGGACCCATGAGCTCCCTCTGAACTTTGACACATAAGGGCTGGCCTTTCCACACTGCACTCATCTCTATCTGGTTCTGCAAACTTGGGTGTAAGCACTGCCCGGGGTCCTTTGAGACCCTTAGGGAACTCTGACACACCCAGGTCTGGGAAAGGCTTTAGAACAAATGGCATTTTGAGGTGGTTTATTCCCTAACTCAGAGAGGAAGTCAAGAATCAGGCTTCCTCTGGTTGTAACTTCTTTTGTTTTATATTTTTGATGTAATTCATTATTTTGATTTGTAATAATTTGTGATAAACACTCGGGGTTAGCTAGTGGAAAAGGGATGGATAATTATGCATGTTCCACTGTTAGAATGGTAGAAAACATGCCTACAGGATTGGTTTTAAATTCTGCATGTTCAATTCTGCATTTAGACACCATGTCTATAAGACTTACTTTAAATTCTGCACGTTCAGCTTTACATTTAGACACCATGCCTATAGGATTTGTCCTCTAATAAATTCTACATGTTTGACTCCACATTTAGATAACCTGCCTATAGGACTTGTTTAAAATTCTGCGTGTTTGTTACCACACTTAGACACCATGCTTTAGGATCTAAACGGCTATAAGCAGATATCATGTTCAATATAATGTATAGAAATCATGCCTATAGGAATTCCCAAGTAAAAATCCTGACTGTTTCCATTTCACGTTCAACGCTAGATATCATGTCTATAGAAATTAAAATCAGCAACGCTAGATATCATGTCTATAGGAATTAAAATCAGCAATAATGGATATCATCGCCTGTAGAATCTAAAACCTGTCTAGCTTAAAATCAGCCTAACTCATACTGTTCTGAACTAGTTTTTTTTAAAACAACTTACTCTCCCCTTGTTAACACGGTTTAGCAAGCATGCCTATAGGATCTCAAACCGCTCGTTTTAAATTGGTTACTGCTTTGCCACACTCTAAATCACTAATAGATACCATGCTCATAAGATCTCACCCGAACACTTAGGCAAACCTTTGGTAATAAACAACAAATAAAACTAAGCCCGCTTCTGTTAACTAGTAATTGCTATAACCAGCAGGCAGGCCTGATTCAGACTTCTTATCTGAGTTACATAATAAATTGGTCTGCTTCAACAACTTAAACTCATTTGCCTTAGTATTTTTAGATTCAGACCTTGATTGTTGTTTGAGTCATGCTATTTGATTTCTTTGCTTGAGGAGGTATACATGAGCCTTCAGTGTTTACGTGCTTCCCCTTTTAATGTGCAGTACTATGTGTTTTGTATGTCGCCTTAGCTTTTTCACCTTTGAAACCTCAAAGTCAGCCTAATATCCCCCCCCTTTAGGACTAGTAGTCCTAAGTGCCTCCGGGGCTGATAAGAATGGGACGGGTAATAACATGCAATAGTGGTCGAGACCAATCCGCGCTTCAGTACCTTAACGGGGTGGGAAGGGTAGATATGGATATGATGACCGGTGCGCTAATACCACGTATAGCCCCTCTTTTGCGGAGTGATTACCGGGTATTGCATTGATGTGATCCATATTAAAAATAAACCTAGGACCTCCCTCCCCCCCCCCCCTCTTTCTTTTCCTTTAAAGCATTATGACTTCTTTTCAAAATCAGCCTTTTAATGATTGTTCTATTTTGCTTTTATCACTTCCAAACATTTGTGTATTAAAATCCCCTCTTATTTGAGCCTTATCTATTTACATATTAATTGCACCAAATTCACAAAGAACTATCTGGCCGGGAACCACACTAGTGGATCATGAGGGGTGCCTAACACCTTCCCCTTAGGATAATTTCAAGCCCTTACCCTATCTCTGGTTATCAAACAAACTTAGAAGTGAACCTTGTAGGTTTCCTAATGCACCATAAATCATTAGGTGGCGACTCTTCAAATGCAAAATCCAGTTCCTAAAAGGAATGAGTTGTCCTATGCCCAAAATATCACAAACCCGATTTTCCGATGCAAAGAGGGAAAAAAGGGGCGCGACAACTCTATTGACTCATCTGCTATGCTTGCAGATTCTTTCGTAAAGGCACACACCGGGACCATTGATAAGTAGGGATTTTGATTGCTTATTTCCTCTCTTTTACTTACGTTTTAGCTCAAAAATGCTTAAAGGTGTTCCCGGAAACTAACAAAATGTGCTTACTTGCAGAATGTTGGGAAACAAGCCAAATAAATCTAAATCAACTCATAAAAGAGTCAAAAGTGAACAAGAGCCAAAACTGGGAAAAGAGGCCAGCAGTACGGACCGCACAATTCTAGTGCGGCCAGAGAATGAGATTGAGAGAGGTGATTATTGACAACTCAGATAGTGCGGACCGCACAAAAAATGTGCGGCCACAGAAGGACAAATGCAGCCGCAATCATTATTATGCGGTCCGTAAGATTGAAGAATCAGAGAGTTGATCAAAGTCCAAAAGTTAAAGAGTGCGGATCGCATCACTTTTGTGCGGCCGTAGAATCCTAAGTGCGGCCACAATCACTTTTATGCGGACCGCAGAAGACCTCAACTTCCAGTCCCAAGTTCCCAGGTGTGCGGACCGAACTAGAATTGTGCGGCCGCATAAGGCCATTTTGCTGTACGCATCAGAATTATGCGGCCGCATAACCTCCGTAGAGGCATTTTTGTCAAATATTTTCAGCTTAGTATAAATAAAACTTTTTGTTATTTTAGGTCAAGTTTAGTTTGACCTGAACGTTTTTCTTTACTTCTTTGAGTAAATTTGTATTAGCTTGACTTCTTAAAATTAATTTTTCTTTGTTTAATCTATGATTATGCATTCTACCGTAATTTCTTATTGTATGTCTTTATTTTCTATGAGTAGCTAAATCTTTAGCTAGGGTTGTGACCCAACGCTAGTGTGGGTGTTAATGGGTATTTAATTTTCGGGCTTGTTTGTGATTGGGTTATTGTTTATGCTCAATCTCTAGAATTAATGGTTGCAAACATTGATTCATGCCTAATTAACCTAGTCTTTGCTTGAGAAAGAGGGACTACATTTAGGAAAACTTGCCTAACAAAGAATTGGGGTGAATTCGAGAAATTGATAGCCCCAATTAAAGGGTCGAATCTAGAGATAGTAAGACCCGGCTTGAGCATATATCACTTGATTTGTGTAAATACCCGTTTGGTCTTGAGAAAGCCAAATTGGGCAAAACCACTCAAACTACCGAGAGGTATAGAGTGAGCAATTGCATGTGTTTGCTATACCACGAACCCGATATATCAAACTTGCCCTATAGTTTACAAACCGGTTAGGTAGCCACCTAGGTGGAAGTCACGACCCTAAATTCCTTTATCAATTGTAAAGCAACTCAAAACCAGAACTATTGTCCATTAGTTTTATCTTTGTAATCAATAAAGTAAAGTAGAAGTAATATTGGATCAACATTGTGGAAGTACAATTTAAGCCGACCTTTGTTTTGTTATTATTGCATTGACCGCCTCGCTACTTAGTTGTGGTGTGGATTTAACCGAGATCAATTTTTGGCGGTTGCCGGGGAGTTAAACGGATTTAGCTATATATCTCGGTTTTTATGTGCTTTGTCTTTCTTTCCTTCCGAGTTACTAATTTGTATTTGAGTTGATTCTAGGTATGAAAATGGCTCTCAACAACGAGCCCATCAGAAATGTGCACTTGGGGGAGGCCGTGGACAATGATGCCATGGATGAGGTTCCTATTGAACCTCAAGCTAATAGACGATGCCGCCCGCCTCATGATAATGTTCCCGTCCCTCCCCACCTCCACCAAGAGCAACACACCAGGTGTTGCCAAACGAGGGTTATGCTAGTGCTATAGTCCCGCCCCGGATTAGGGCGGGCAACTTCTAAATAACCGACATGATGCTGACACTGCTTGAGCAGAGGGGTTTCTTCACCGGAGCTCCACACCAAAATGCCTACAAGCATCTAAAGGGGTTAATCTCTACTTGTTTGGGGAGAAACCAAACCAATGTCACTGAGGACGCATTGAGGTTGAGGCTATTTCCCTTTTCTCTATGGGGAAAAGCATTGGACTGGTTAGAGAGGTTGCCCAACCATTCCATCCACACTTGGGATGAGTTGGAAGAAATGTTCGTTTCCAAATTCTTCTCTCCGAGACATATGGCAACGCTTTGGGATGAGATTATTTCCTTCAAACAAGAACTCAATGAACCATTGCACGAGATTTGGGAAAGATATCGTACTATGGTAAAAGAGTGTCCAAACAATGATATGATTGAGGCCATGATCCACCAGACCTTCTACAGGGGGGATCAACACAACTAATCAATGTGTGGTTAACCAACTCGTCGGGGGTAACTTCATGAACACGCCATATGCCAAAGCTTGTGAAATTATTGATGAGATGGTGGATACCTCTTCGGCGTGGCAAAGTAGAGCCAATGTGCCACAAGGTGACCCTAATGTTATTCACCTACACAAGGAGCTACATGAACACGGGCAAGCTATAGCCGAGTTGACAACTACCATGAACCAATTGGCCAAGGCTCATCTTTAACAAGTTCAAGGGCCGAAATAAGTGCATGCAATGGAAGGTGTGAATATGATGGTAAATAAGAGACGACAACAAGGTCAACAAATGCAAAACCGTCCGGAGCAATTCATGCATGATGATAGTGGTTATGATCAAGGTGATTCATTCAATGACCAAGATGAAGAAGTTCAATATGTCAATAATTATCAAAGTCAAAGAAACAATGCTCAAGGGCAGAATCAACAACAATGGAGGTCACAAGGGAACCAAGGGAATTGGAACAACCAAAACCACCAAGGCAATTGGAGTGGTGGTAATTATAATCAAAGCAAGTGGAACAATCAAGGAAATCAAGGCAATTGGGGCAACAACAATCAAGGTAATTGGGAGGCAATAATCAAGGAGGGTGGAACAACAACAACAACAACCGGGTGCCGGGTTTTCAAAGGCCTCCGTGTTCCAACAACCAAGCAATCCACCTCCCTATCCTTCTCAAGGCCCGAGCTCTTCTTCCATTGAGATGGGTATAATTGAAAACATGTTTAAACAGATGATGGAGAAGAATGCCGACTCCAATGCTCAAATAGCCTCGCACAACACTTCTATTCAGAATTTGGAGGTTCAATTAGGTCAAATCTCACAATCTTTGAACTCTCGTACTAAGGGGGCACTACCTAGTGATATGGTGGTGAACCCGAAGGGTGGGAATAATACGGGACATGCTATGACTGTGACTACAAGAAGTGGAAAAGGTGGAGATCCAACCACCTCAAATCAAAGAAGGATTGTAGAGGAGACGCAAGAAGAGGTGAACCTGTCTAGGGAACACATGATTGACATGCCGGAACCGGTAGTGCCAAAAGGTACCAATGCCAAGGCCTACTCCTCCATACCCTCAAAGGCTTGCAAAGCAAAACAGTGAGAACTAATTCAAAAAGTTTATTGATAATGATGAAGAGTTTGTCCATAAATGTGCCATTGGTTGAGGCATTGGAGCAAATGCCGGGATATGCAAAATTCATGAAAGATTTGGTAACCAAGAAAAGGTCGAGGAATTATGAAACCATAAAGATGACTCGCCAAGTGAGTGCTATTGTGCACTCAATGGCTCCAAAGTTAGAAGATCCGGGCGCTTTCACCATTCCTTGCACTATTGGGAGCGCCGATTTGGCCAAAGCATTATGTGATCTCGGGGCGAGTATCAACTTGATGCCCTACTCGGTGTTCAAAACTTTGGGAATTGTGCAACCAAGACCCACATCCATGAGGTTGCAAATGGCAGATCGGATAATGAAGAGGCCTTTGGGTATCATTGATGATGTATTGGTTAGAGTTGACAAGTTCATCCTCCCAGTAGATTTTGTGATCTTATATTATGAAGTGGACTATGAGGTGCCTATCATTTTGGGTAGACCATTCCTTGCTATGGGGAAGGCTCTTGTTGATGTGGAAGACGGTGAGCTCACTTTCCAGGTGGGTGGCGAAAAGGTGGTTTTCCATGTATTCAAATCAATGAGGCAACTGAATCGTAATGAAGTTTGTTCATTTGTGGATTTAGTGACTGACATGATAGTTGATGAAGCTAGTGCAACAATGAACGTTGAGGACAAATTAGAAGCCGTTTTGCTCAACCAAGATGATGATGAGGAGTGTGCTGGCTATGTGGAGTGTGTAAATACATTGCAAGTCATGGGTTCGTACACTTATGAGCCCTGAAAGCTATCTTTTGATCTTGAAAACCGAAAGACTCCTCCAACAAAGACCTCAAATCGAGGAGCCTCCTACCTTGGAGTTAAAGCCATTGCCACCGCACCTCAGGTATGAATTCCTTGGCCGTTCTTCTACATTATCGGTTATTCTTTCTTCGTGCTTAACTAACGTGCGTAAAGTCCACTTTGGAGGTGCTACAAAGGAGAAAAAGGGTAATCGGTTGGACTTTGGCGGATATCTGGGGCATAAGCCCCGCCTTTTGCATGCAAAAGATTATCTTGGAGGAGGGAGCCAAACCCTCCGTTGAACATCAAAGAAGATTAAATGAAGCAATGCAAGAGGTGGTGAAGAAGGAGATAATCAAGTGGTTAGATGCCGGGGTTGTGTACCCCATTTCTGATAGCTCGTGGACCTCTCCGGTGCAATGTGTCCCAAAGAAATGGGGCATGACTGTGGTGAAAAATGACAAGAATGAATTGATCCCAACAAGAACCGTCACCGGCGACTTTCACATGTCCTTATGATACCAATGTGAAGGCCATGAAGCCTTTCTCTTGGTACCATCTTTAGGGAGCTAACAACCCTAAGTTCAAGGGTAAAACTACTAGCTCCACTAGCCAGTCTGAGGAGCCAGCGGTAGTGGCTACTGACTTAGCTGCCGAGCCTTCCACAGCAGCTGGTACTTCCACTGGGACAACAGCCATGCCACCATTTTCATCTACCGGACCTCCTGCCTCTGCCAGTCTTTCAGTACTATTGCCAGTGCCTGCTTCATCTACCTATCCTTAGACTGCACTGCGAGTCTCCCAGACATTGGCGAGTCTCAACAACTGGATGCAAGCAGCTACTACAAAGCTGATTGTTATTTTCAGTGCTGTTGCAGCACAGTCCTCAGCACCAGCACCCCCAGCACAGCCACAGGTACCTCCGTCAGTGGAGGAAGCATTGAAGAAGATTCTGGAAAACCAGACAACTATTACAGATAGTCTGGAGGCACATGGGAAGGTCATTGCAGACTTGACCAAGCAGGTTAGGAAGATGAAGAAGTCTCAAGCCTCAAAGAAGTCTGTGGAGATGTTGACTAAGGAGGTCGAGAAGATTGCATCTGCAGGGGATTTGCCATTGGATCTGCTCATGGAGTCAGCCCCACCAGCAGGACAGACAGCCAGAGGCAGTAGCCGACTAGTTTGAGGAGCCGGTTGCCACATCTAACACAGCTGACGAGATGATCCGGATGCTCAGTTCCCCAGTTGACCCTCAGCCTGGTGATGATGAGATACAGCTTGAGGCCGATGTTGCTGAGGATCCTATGCAGACAGAGACCACATAGGGAGTTCTATTAACTCTCTACCCTTTTCCTTGTTCTTATTTTTGCTAAGCATTGGGGACAATGCTTATTTTTCATTTGGGGTATGGTCTATTCTGATGATTTGACATTTGGGCTGTAATAACTCTGATACTATTTTTATTTCATCATTATTTTCCTTTGTTATGTATATATTTTCTCCAATTGATGTAAATATTCATTTCCCTTATGTATATATTCTTCTCCCTTATGTATATATTCATTTGACTTAGGTTTGTATATTCCTTTATCTCGCTTTCTGTAGTTTATTTCATAGCTTCTTTAGTTGTCTTTCCTTAATAGTATAGCTTCTTATTCACTTTAGTAGCTTCTTTTTTGAAATACTAGCTTCTTTCTATGTTTTGAGTGAACAATAAGCCTTTGGTTTTCTTAATGCCACGGTTCTTTCCAAAGGTGGATTTTGTGTGAACCGAATGGCTCTTCCCAATGATGGATGGCGTGACAACCTTCTTAAGGGATTGAGTCTGTTTTCTTTTATGTTTTGGTATATATAGTAGTAATGAATTAAAGGGGTCTCAAGCATGCTTCACTTGGAACCAACACATTTACCTATGATCGTATGGTTAAAAATAAGTTGTTGGCAGAAAATAGCTCTAGTTGTGACTCTTTTGACTCTTGTGTTGACTTAAGCAGTCATCGAGTCGTTCAATTGAGCCATTTGTGATTCTCAATCTTAGCTAGGGTTGTTGTGGGCCCTCAACTCTGTTCTCTTTAGCAATCCAGAAGTGTGATAGGTGAGATGTCTTAGTTACAAGTCCAAGTACCCGTGCTAATGGTCTAAAACTTGTCCCAAATGTTTGTCAAGATGAAATTCTAAGTGTAGCTTGGCTTGAGAAATGATCGTAGGCTCTCCTTGATCCGATTTGAAATTTGTGATCTTCCATGGCCCACCAATGTGATATCCCTAGTCAACCCCTTTAAGCCGAAGCCATTTTTCTTTCAATACCCACGTTACAATCCTTCATCGATTTTTCAATGACCCTCTCTTGGCACCCGATCATTCCTTAGCATTCTTGAGAAATAATTGGCAAAAATATAAGTTTAGGGGAGAGAAGAGGAGTTTGAAAGTGATGAAAGGTACAAAGAAGAGAAAGAAATGAATAAAGTGGAAGGCAAAGAAAAGAAGAAAGAACAAAAAGAAAAAAAAATGCCAAAAGGAAAGTGAATTATGTGAAGAGTTGAAGGGAATCCAAAAGAAAATAAGGAAGAAAGATTGAAGTGAATAGAAAAAGGAGAAAAATGAATGTCATGCTCAAGAAAGAGTGACGTTACATCTCTCTAGTTCCCTCGAGGAAGAAGAATATGACTCAAAGATTCAAGAAAGTATGAGCCAAAAAGAGAAAATGGAGTGCTTAGGAAAGATGAAACCTTTCTTTTCCAACAAGTCCTACCTTAATCCAAAAGCCTTCATTACATCCCGCAAAACCCCTACATGATTTCAAGTTGAGTGAAACGCCTTCATTATATCCCGCAAAAGCCCTACATGATTTCAAGTTGAGTGAGCTTACACTAGTGGTGAATTACATGAGGGACAAGCTTATGGTACTTCAAGCTAGTCTTGAGACATTCTTTTGAGAGAGATGAGCGAACTTTTCACAATCCATGCTTCGAGTGTTTCATTCTAAAGTGAGATTTGCTAATGGAGAGTAGAAGAGGAGGAGTCTGGGATCCACAATGACCTACGTGAAAGAGCGAGCTTCCTTTATGAATAGAGTCAACTCTTAATGCTCTAGAGTCACACTAGAACTATGGCACTCAAGAAGTCCTATCATGGGTTGTTGATAATTCATATGTATTGTGGGTAATTGTTGGTCCCAATTGATGTGTAACTGATTCACCTTAGGCTAGCTGAAATATCTCTTTTTCTAATGGAGGTGGGAACTGCCTTATTTTCTTAAGGACAAGCAAAAGCTTAAGTTTGGGGGAGTTGATAAGTAGGGATTTTGACCGCTTATTTCCTCTCTTTTACTTGCGTTTTAGCTCAAAAATGCTTAAAGGTATTCCCGGAAACTAACAAAATGTTCTTACTTGCTGGAATGTTGGGAAACGATCAAAATAAGTCAAAATCAACTCACAAAGGAGTCAAAAGTTAACAAAACCCAAAACTGGCAAAGAGGCCAGTAGTGCGGACCACACAATTCTAGTGTGGCCGCAGAATGAGATTCAGAGAGGTGGTTAGTGACAACTTAGACAGTGTGGACCGCATAAGAATGTGCGGCCGCAGAAGGACAAATGCGACCACAATCATTATTATGTTGTCCGCAAGATTGAAGAATCATAGAGTTGATCAAAGCCCAAAAGATGAAAAGTGCGGACCACATCATATTTGTGCGACCGCATAATCCTAAGTGCGGCCACAATCACTTCTATGCGGACCGCAGAAGACCTCAAGTTCCAGTCCCAAGTTCCCAGGTGTGCAGACCGCACTAGAATTGTGCGGCCGCATAAGGCCATTTTGCGGTCCGCATCAGAATTATGCGGCCGCATAACCTCCATAGGGGCATTTTTGTCAGATTTTTTCAGCTTAGTATAAATACAACTTTTTGTTATTTTAGGTCAATTTTAGTTTGTAGAGGTGCACCTGGACGTTTTTCTTTACTTCTTTGAGAAAAATTATATTAGCTTGACTTCTTAACATTATTTTTCTTTGTTTAATCTATGATTATGCATTCTACCTTAATTTCTTCTTGTATTTCTTCATTTTCTATGAGTAGCTAAATATTTGGCTAGGGTTGTGACCCAACCCTAGTCTGGATACTTAATGGGTATTCAATTTTAGGGCTTGTTTGTGATTGGGTTAGTGATATTTATCCTTGTTTATGCTTAATCTCTAGAATTAATGGTTGCAGACATTGATTCATACCTAATTAACCTAGTTTTTGCTTGAGAAAGAAGGACTAGATTTAGGAAAACTTGGCTAACAAGGAATGGGGTGAATTCAAGAAATTTGTAGCCCCAATTAAAGAGTCGAATCTAGAGATAGTAAGACCCGACTTGAGCATATATCACTTGATTTGTGAAAATACCCATTTGGTCTTGAGAAAGCCAAATTGGGTAAAATTACTCAAACTACCGAGAGATATGGAGTGAGAAACTACGTGTGTTTGCTATACCATGAACCCGATAAATCAAACTTGCCCTATAGTTTTCAACCGGTTAGGTAGCCACCTAGGTGGAAGTCACGACCCTAGATTCCTTTATCAATTGAAAAACAACTCAAAACCAAAAATATTGTCCTTTAGTTTTATCTTTGCAATCAATAGAGTAAAGTAGAATTAATACACCAATCAACATTGTGGAAGTACAATTTAAGCCAAAACTTGCAATCAACTTAGATATACACCTAATCCATATTCTAACTCCCTGTGGATTCGATCCCGACCTTTGTTAGGTTATTGTTGCATCGACCGCCTCGCTACTTAACTATGGTGTGGATTTGGCCGAGATCAGCCATCAAGGTCAAAACCAGGAAGTCGGACCTTTTCAAGGTAAGGCAGAAGGACAACGAAATGCTCAGAGAATTCCTGTCTCAATTCCAAATGAAACGGATGGACTTGCCACCAGTCGCTGTTGATTGGGTTGTTCAAGCTTTCAGCCAAGGACTCAATGTTGGAAGCTTAGTGGATTCACGCAGTTGAAGCAAAATTTGATAGAATACCCGCCTGTTACTTGGGCCGATGTACATAATCGATATCAATCAAAGATCAGGGTCGAAGACGATTAACTTGGGGGCCCTTCCGGGTCTGTTTATCCTATCAGACCCGTCGACAGAATCAAGAGGGATATTGACCAAGAACCGTGGTTGAATAGAGATCGATATAAGCCGTATAATAGAGATCATAAGAGTAGCGGATTCGGGCAAAATTTTGCACGAAATGAAAGGAGAAGTGATCGAGGCCAATGCTATCGAGGGCTCATGATCAAGAATGGCTTAGACAGACCTATCAGATCTAAAGAGGCACCACGATTATTAGAGTACAACTTTTATGTCGATGCGGCTGCCATCGAATCGGCTATCACATGTATCAAAGATACCAAATGGACTCGGTCTTTACAAACCGATCCATCCCAAAGGGATCTCAACCAAATATGCAAATATCATGGAACTCATGGAAACATAACAGATGATTACAATTGAAAGAAGAGGTAGCCCAGTTATTCAACAACGGGCACCTTTGGGAATTTTTGAATGACAGGGCCAAGAATTATTTCGGATCAGGGATTCCAATAAACAAAATGAGCAAGACGAACCTCAGCACGTCATTCATATGATCATCGGAGGGGGCCGATGTTCCTCAAGGTCCGATGTTAAAACGCACCAAAGTATCAATCACAAGGGAAAAACGGACCCGAGATTACATACCAGAAGGAACTTTGTCCTTCAACGACGTGGATGCAGAAGGAATCATGCAGACCCATAATGATGCACTGGTAATTTCTGTACTCATTAATAAAACTAGATTTAAACGTGCGTTAATTGATCCAGGTTGCTCGGCCAACATCATTCGATCGAGGGTCGTAGAAAATCTCGGCCTACGGGACCAAATCGTACCTGCGACCCGAGTGCTAACGGCTTCAACATGGCTTGAGAAACTACTAAGGGAGAAATAACATTACCGGTAACCGTAGTCGGTACCACCCATGAGACTAAGTTTGATGTGATCGAAGGGGATATGAGGTACAACTCCCTGTTCGGGAGGCCATGGATCCACAACATGAGGGCTATGCCCTCGACCCTTCACCAGGTATTAAAATTTCCAACATCGGAAGGTATCAAGAAGGTCTACGGGGAACAACCCGCCTTAAATGAGATGTTTTCCATTGATGAACAAATTTTGATATCAACACTCTCGTCGACAAAAGACCCAGGTTCAAAAGCAAAACAGGAAGCCAAATAGCAATCAGCGATGCCAGCCTCGACCCAACCGGACAAGTAGGAGACTGACGAAGACGATGATTACGGGGTTCCTCGATACTTTATAGTTCCCGATGATTCCGATGCTAGCAAATCAACGGTCGAAGAGCTGGATCAGGTCGTACTGAAGGAATATCTGCCCGATCAAAAGGTATACCTAGGCATAGGGTTAATTCCCGAGCTCAGAAAAAAACTCATTTAATTTCTTATAGCTGACATGGATTGTTTTGCTTGGTCCCATCTCGATATGATAGGGATCCCACCAGAGATCACTACTCACAATCTTGGACCCGAAATTCCATCCGGTCAAGCAGAAAAGGAGACCCCAGTCCGAGATCAAGCATGCTTTCATCAAGGACGAGGTAACTAAAACTCCTTAAAATAGGGTACATTCGGGAGGTCAAATACCCAGAATGGTTAGCAAATGTAGTAGTAGTCCCTAAAAAGGAAACAAAATGAGAAAGATTTGAATAAGGCATGCCCAAAGACTCTTCCCCTTTGCCTAATATTGATCGCATGATCGATGCCACGGCCGGCCACGAGATCCTCAGTTTTCTCGATGCCTACTCCGAGTACAACCAAATACAGATGAACCCTGATGATAAAGAAAAGACCTCCTTCATCACTAAGTATGGCACATACTGCTATAATGTAATGCCATTTGGATAAAAAAATGCCGGTGCCACTTACCAACGCCTAGTAAGCCGAATGTTGGAAGAACAAATAGGGAAATCCATGGATGTCTACATTGACGAAATGTTAGTTAAGTCCCTGCGAGCAGAGGACCATTTAAAGCATTTGCAGGAAACCTTCACTATATTGAAGAAATACAACGTGAAGTTGAATCCAGAAAAGTGCGCATTCAAAGTGGGATCAGGTAAATTTCTAGGATTGTGTCCAACCGTGGAATCAAGATCAACCCCAACAAGATAAAAGCTATCGAGGATATCACGGTAGTGGATAATGTGAAGGCCGTACAAAGGTTAACCAAGCGCACTGCTACCCTGGGGCGATTCATCTCGTGGTCTTCTAATAAGAGCCATCGATTTTTCTCGATACTGAAGAAGAAAAACAGCTTCGCATGGACCGCGGAATGCCAACGGGCCTTAGAAGAACTTGAGAGATATTTATCGAGCCCGCCATTGCTTCACACACCGAGGGCAAACGAATGACTACACTTGTATTTAGCAGTATCAGAAATAGCAGTAAGTGAAGTCCTAGTCCGGGAAGAACAAGGTATGCAATTTCCAATTTATTATGTTAGCAAGACCTTAGGTGAGGCTGAAACTAGATATCCTCACCTAGAAACATTGGCACTCGCTTTGCTAAATGCCTCTAGAAAACTGAACCATATTTTCAGTGCCATCTAATATGCGTTGTGACAACCTACCCATTACGAAATATAATGCATAAACCCGAACTCTCGGGACGATTGGCCAAATGGGCCGTAGAAATCAGCGGGTACGATATCGAATATCAACCCCGAACAACCATTAAATCTCAAATTTTGGTAGACTTCGATGCCGACTTTACGCCGGCCCTAATACCTGAAGTCGAAAGAGAGTTGTTGGTAAACTCGGGGACGTCTTCGGGAATCTGGACCCTCTCTACGGATGGTGCCTCGAATGCAAATGGGTTCGGACTTGGCATCGTATTAAAGCCACCCATAGACAACGTAGTTAGACAATCCATTAGAACTGTGAAGTTGACTAACAATGAGGCCGAACATGAGGCCATGATTGCATGTCTTGAGCTGGCCAAAAGCTTGCGGGCAAAGGTGATCGAAGCTAAGTGTGACTCCCTCCTTGTAGTGAACTTAGTTAACAGAACGTTCGAAGTTAGAGAAGAACGAATGCAAAGGTACCTGGATAAGTTATAAGTAACATTACATCAGTTCAAAGAGTTGACTTTGCAACACATGTCTTGAGATCAAAATAGTGAGGTAGATGCCCTTGCAAACTTAGGGTCTTCGGTCGAAGACGACGAGCTCAACTCGGGGGCAGTCGTACAACTCATGAGGTCGGTAGTAGAAGAAGGTCACGCCAAAATAAACTCCAGAAGCTTAACCTGGGATTGGAGAAATAAATACGTAGAGTATTTGAAGACCGAGAAACTTCCCTCAGATCCAAAAGAATCGAGGGCCCTGCGCATAAAGGCAACCCGATTCAGCTTGTCCAAGGATGGAACCTTGTTCAGAAAAATGTTCGATGGCCGCCTAGCAATATGTCTGGGACCGGGAGATACCGATTATTTTCTCAGGGAGGTTCACGAGGGCACCTCTAGAAATCATTCAGGCGTTGAATAATTAGTTCACAAAGTGATCAGAGCCGGCTATTACTGGATCGCCGTGGAAAATGATGCGAAAGGGTTCGAACGAAAGTGTGAAAAGTTCCAAAGATATGCTCCGGTGATTCACCAGCCTGGGGAACTGTTGCATTCGATCTTGTCGCCATGGCCATTCATGAAGTGGGGAACGAACATCGCCGGCCCTCTTCCATGGGCACCGAGTAAGGCTCAATTTATCTTATTTATGACTAACTGTTTTTCTGAGTGGGTTGAAGCACAGTCATACGAGAAGATCAGGCAGAAGTAAGTCATAGACTTCGTTTGGGACCACATCATATGTAGGTTCGAGATGCCGTCCGAAATTGTGTGTGACAACGGGAAACAGTTTATCGGCAGCAAAGTGACCAAGTTTTTCGAAGATCATAAGATCAAAAGGATCTTATTGACACCTTATCACCCTAGAGGGAATGGACAAGCCAAATCGACCAACAAAACTATAATCCAAAACCTTATGAAAAGGTTAACCGATGCCAAGGGAAAATGGAAGGAGATCTTGCCCGAACTTCTTTGGGCATATCACACAACTTTGATGTCTAGTACCGGGGCTACCCCGTTCTCATTGGTTTATGGCGCCGAAGCTCTAATATCGGTCGAAGTCAGGGATCCAAGTATTAGATTTCTATATGAAACAAAGGATCAAATGACGAGGCCATGAATACGAGCCTGGAGCTATTGGATGAAAGGTGTGAAGCCTCCCTTGTTCGATTGGACGCCCAAAAGCAACGGATCGAGAGGTATTACAATCGAAGGGCCAACCTTCGATACTTCAATGTCGGGGACTTAGTGCTAAGGAAGGTCACACGAATAACACGGAATCCAAACGAAGGGAAATTGAGTCAGAACTGGGAAAGACCATACCAGGTACTCGAGGTCACAGGGAAAGGATCTTATAAGCTCGAAATGATGAACAGAGGATAACTACCAAGCAATTGAACAAAACTCACCTAAAATGATATTACTGCTAAGGTATGACCCCATTTCATTTCCTTTTATTTTCGGACTAACACTTGCAGGTATCGACAAGGAGCGGCATGAAGTCTTTAGGTCTGAAAGCACGCGGTGCACTCTTTTTCCCTTGAACAGGTTTTGTCCCAAATGGGTTTTTCGGCAAGGTTTTTAATGAGGCAACAATGGATCGTGCTAACTTAGAATCAAAGGCTGATCACAAATCGGTGTCGAATATAGCATTAACAGTATCCTAGGTTCCTCTACATTCAACCTCGAATACTGGGGGGCATTACCCTCGGATATCGACTTTTGTGAGGAAATTACTTCGTAATAGAAGTGTCTCGTTAGGTGGGATTTCTT
The DNA here is from genome assembly GCF_001879085.1 of Nicotiana attenuata. NCBI lineage: Eukaryota > Viridiplantae > Streptophyta > Magnoliopsida > Solanales > Solanaceae > Nicotiana > Nicotiana attenuata. The sequence continues at coordinate 37,380,001 of NC_031997.1, read as the reverse complement.
GTAAGGGCCAAACGGTCAAACGAACCGTGCCATTTATAACCGGAGTACTTCCGATATCCTAAAGGTAACGAGCTCAAGGGCTGCTTATAACCGGAGTTTAAATGGTCACTTCTTCACTCGGGGACTGCCATCCAAATACAAACTCGAACGGGCCAAGTAACTGGGCCTCGAGGGCATAAGACCTATTATCTCGGGCAAGCCCAGATAGCACGGGAAAGCAGGTCCAATGGGCAGCTCCCAAACTAAAAGACTACGGCCATATTGACATGGTTCGGAGATGTCCGAAACCCGTAACAAAAACTAGGCCTTCAAAATTTTTTCATAACCGGTACTAAAGGCTACCCTCGGCGAACTACGATCTCGGCTACTTACTTTGGGAAAAAAAATTTTGGTAACACCGAACCCCAAGACGTCTTAAAATAGAGTAATGTAAAGGAGAGGTTTATTTGAACTTTCAAACATAACCTAAGTTATTTTATGCTAAGTCATCCCGGCCTTCGTGAATACAAGTAATAAGGTAAAGGGAAAATATGAAAGCCAAAAGGGAAGTAAAAGCCTTATATATATTTATACAACAATCTTTTTACAAAGTCCAAAACGGCCCAATACAAAAACCTACAACGGCCAAAACGGCCTCAAAAGATGCAAAAAAGCAAAAAGTAAAAACATATAAAGGCCTTAGTGGCCTGGTCCCCATCGGAGGCAGCATCTTCATCCTCGGGATCTTCCCCATCTTCGGACTCACTTAAGCTCTCGGAATCTTCCTCGGGAAAGTCCAGCTTTCGGGCCCTAGCTTCTTCTATTTTGGCACTCTCGAGTTCAGCCAGTACGTCGATGTTCTGAGCATGAAATCCTTCGAGGGCTTCCCTTCGAGCTTGCCACTTTGCATGCTCCACCATACTTTTAGACTGCGTTTCAATCACCTCGACGTCAACCTTGAACTGGGCCACTTTGGCGTCAGCCTTGGTCTTAGCCTTAACTACATATGATTTGGCTGCCTCAAATTCCCTGGCCAGATTTTCTTTGCCAGAAGTAGCCGAGTCCAATTGAGATTGGAGCTCATCGATATCCTTGGCCTGCATCGAGGATTTCTTCTTTGTGATTGGACAGGTTCCTTTTTCGAGGCTAAGGGGTCCATATTTTTCTTGAACTTCTCAGCCTCAGCTTGTATCGTATCTACCAGTGTTTGGAGCTGCCCGATCTGTTCAAGCCTCTGTCGGACCTGCAAGATTGGATCGTTAGCCACTATGTCCAATTCGTCTTCACTATCGTAAAGTACTCGAATTACCTGCTCGGCCATCTTGTCCTGTTCCCTCAAAGCCGCTTCTAACTCAGCCTGAAGCTTCTCACTGAGAAGCTTGTAAGTATTCCTCTTCTCATTAAGCACTCGAACCTCAACCTCGTGTTGGGTTGACTCCTCCTGTATTGGAGGAAAGTCTCATGGTACAGTACCGAGGCCTGCAAACATAAAGGAAGATGTTATGATTGCTTAAAACTCTAAGTTTAATTACATAATGAAAAAGACACTTGAAGTTACCCGATTCAATGCATGTTAAGCTTCATCGAAAAGTTAGGACATTTCCACCTTGTCCATCACGGCCTAGTCCTCTTCGGTCACTAAACACCGAAGGTAGCTAGCGACCCCCACGGGGGCAGAGAAAACTCGGGCATCCTCCGGGATAGATAAAACTATTGACTGCTTTCGATCAGGGTCAACACTCAGAGCCGGGAACCGGTCCACTAACTTTGGGCTCAATGAAGACCCACTGGCTTCCAGTGATGGTATCTTCTTTGGCATCGGCAAGTCTCCGAGCCTAGTGACGTCCTCTGAGGCTGCAGACTCTAACCCGTCTAAGAAATTGTGGATATCTGCAGCCCCCGGAGGCCCCTCGTAAGAAGGATTCTCTAGCATGCCGGCCTCATGGATCATGGCATCTGAGAACTGAGGAGACCCTCCGGTGAGATCGATCGCTCCAAGCGCGTCTTTCGGGGCACTTTCCTCTGCTCGAGGAGTATTAGCCCCGGTCTCCCTCTTGACCCCCTAGCATGGGGCAGAGTGGCCTCACCCCTTTTTGGTTTGGGAGATTCGGCTAAAACTCCCTCAAAGACCTCCTCATGTCGAGACGGTTCAATTTCAGCACCCACCGGTTCAGAGGGCCCTTGTATCACGACACCCGCCCGCAAGTGGGCCACCAGCTTCGATTGATCTTCTTCTTCTACTTCGGACTCGTCCCTTAGCCGGTGGATTGAGGCCGAGGATAGAGCGTCGGTGCTTCTTTTCGGCTTGCGCGACCTCTTCTTCAGTTTTTTCTTTTCCAAGTTTGGGGAACTCGAAGCCCTTTTTCTCTTCATTTCATCACCCTACCTCAGAGCAGGGGACTCGAGAGGCAAATCCTCATCACCGAATAGAGGCCTCATAGAAACATCTTTGGGAGACCTACAAAAGAATACAGAAGCGATGAGAATTCGACAGCGCAAGGAGGAAAGCAAACATTATTACATCAGAAAAGAAAACTTACCATGATTACGGGCCTCCCACTGACCCTTCAAAAATTTGCTCCATGTGCGCTTGGAATATGGTCTCTGTGACACCAGGCCCTCGACCCACTCTTTAAGTTGAGGAACTGCATTCGGCATCCGAGACATAATTGCATCACAAAAAGACCGATAAGAAGGAAGGAAAGGGAAAAAACAATAAATAAAGTCTTTAAGGAGAAGTTATACTCACGCTTCATGTTCCTTTCTAGGGAAATGGCATATCCTCGGTAGGGATCAAGTCCGAGGTCCTCACTAGAACGAAGCGGTCCATCCAGCCTCGGTCCTAATCCTCATCTATACTCAAGAATGGGGCCCTGGTGGCCCGATGAGCTAGTTTGATTAATCCCCCTCGATATAGTCAGGGACTGTACAGGTGCATAAGATGATTGAGGGTAAAGGCACATCCCTTGATTTTGTTTACGAAAAAATAAAGGAGAATCACTGACACGCCCAACTCTAGTCCTAAAAAGGATAAGCGATCGCTCGAATATAATCATGTCCAAATGTTCGGAGTCGAATCCCAGAGAGAACTAAGGTTTCGCTACAACTGTTGATTATCACTAAGAAGACAAACTCGAACAATTTCGAAGTTATAAATATTAAGATTCTTATATCTAACTAATTAACCAACAAATTAAAGTAGTAAATTAACAAGTAGGTATACTAAGGGTTTGAGAAAATATTAAGGAGGTCTAAAGTTATGATTTTCTCAATTGTTGGAATCCTTCCCGCTACTTGTTCTATAATTTTGCCTAAGTATTCTCTACTGATCATAAGCACTTGGCTTATCGTAATTCTCTCTCGAGCAACTACAATAATGTACTAGTCATATTCTCTCGAATTACGCTAGCTCGCACTTTTTCACCGCTCACTATGATCACGTCAAAGCTTCGTTATCTCGAATCATGCTTTTGAGCCCGCTGTATTTATCTCTCATATACTTTAGGAGTGACGTTATTCAACAACCACCTAAATGTATACTCTTTTTCAAGCAATACATAATAAATAGGCATCGTTAATTGAGAGCTCTTCAATTAACTAAAATAAGCGCATAATTCAACATATAGAAAAATTCAAAGACTCAATTATATCAAAACGTATCAAGAATTAGTCCTACAAAATGTTTCATCAAAACCCTAGATAACAAATTAGCTATTCATAATAGTATATAAAACTACAATACTAGAATTCATAACCAATAATGAAAATAGGAAGAAGGAAGTGAAAACTCGTAGAAGAATTCTCAGCTCTTCTCCTAGCGTGTTCTTTCCTCCTTGGGTCGAGTACCCTCTCTAATGATGTCTCCCCTTCTAGAAACTAACTTTTAAGGGGTATTTATAGGGTAAGGGCCGAATTTACATGTCCAATACTAATGAGGAATTAAACTTTTTTTTTCGTATGGCATTGTTGGCGCCTTGCACTGCCTGTAGCACTATTGTTTCGGTGCAAGGGACTGTCTTTAGCATTGTCTTTTTGGCGCATGGCACTGTCTATGGCACTGATGACAGTGCCTCGGACAATGCCTTGATATGTCTATGGCACTGTTGTTACCGCGCAAGGCAGTGTCTATGGCACTGACTTTTCGTTTCCTTGCATGTCTTCATTTATTTCTCCATTTTGTAGCTCTGAGGTACCATTTCGTGCAACTTTTCTCCAATTCATGTCCAAGCATTCCTACACATGAAATAAGCTCTATTATGCGCAATTGTCATACAAATTAGTATCCAAACAACAAGCAAGTAGGGTAAATAATGTCAAAATATATGGAATTATCTCACGATATCAACACCCCACACTTAAATGTTGCTCGCCCTCGAGTCAACCAACTAAACACTTCCTCATCACGTACCCAACAAGCCACACATTTACAACACACTACACCTATGACCATGGTTGGTAGCAACAATTACACTCTAGCATATGTTGTCAAAATACACTTCCCATACTTATGCCCAATATCAAAACATCCAATACAAAAACAACATGATTATAACAATCCTAGCCTCGAAAACTAACTCAATGTCATAATGCATCCGAGGCTTGAATACATAATCTAACACACAGATCTAACAATATTACCTATCCTTTGTGAAATCATGTGCCGTCATAATAAAACAAAAGAGTAAGTAGTCCACACATCCAAATCACATTCTCGAATATAATTTAAGGACTCACACATATGAAGAAAAGGCACTCACTCTCTCAAAGAAGTCACATGCACGCAAAAGGTACCACGGGCTTGCCCATTATGTAAACCTCTACTAATGTAGGCTCGCTCTGTCCGAAATCAACTAGGACTTTACTATGACTGTAATGTGGGCTAAGGGAAGGGTAGGATATATTTAGGGCATAGTGGCTAACCCTCTTAAGCTCTTTAACACATCACGTATTCAACTTTAAGCGCAAAATTCCTTCAATCCACTTAAATCAACACAAGATAGATCACCTACACATATTTTACTTCTTCTTTACACACCGCTTCAGATCACATCCACTAGCAACAATATGAAACCTTTATTTATTCATTTATTCTTCTCTTTTTTTTCTTTCTTTTATTTTTTAATTTTCTTTTTGTATTTTTTTCTTGTCGTTAGTGGAATATTAATAACAACATAAGTTCACATTTCTTTCTTCTATTGGTTACACTCGAAAGCTACCCCAAGTTTTCTCATTACTTCTTTCTAGCGCTCTCTTTAAAATTCAAGTGCTCTAAGAGGTATAATGATCAAAATGATTCAATTAAGAACAAAGGGATAGGCTTGTAATGAGGGTGCCAAAAGAAAGGCTTATAGGCTCAAAAGAATAACTAGGGATGATTTTATTTGTGATAAGCAACAAAACTCAAAAAGATCAAAGAAAGCCTAACATCACTTTTCAAATCGAGCAACACCTAGGATTTCGCTTTAATTCACATTCCGGGCAAGTTCTAGACTCAAATGCAATAACATGGACTATGCAAAGAACTCACTTCACACATGGCACATGACTCCCTAAGGACAGTTTCATTCGGACTCTCAATCAAACAAGTATTGACAAAGTCAAGAGATATATTAAGCATAAAGCACAAAGTGAACACAAGTAAAGCAACCGCGACAAAGGAGTTATACCACATGCTATTCATTTTAACCAAGGCATCATCATATATTTAAAGCTAAGGGAAGGTGAAACACATGCCATAACCTAAATATGCAACCATCAAACAAGTCAAAAGGTGCAAATCACATCAGATCTTCTTTTTTATTTCCTACATACTAATCTAAAAATAAAAAAACATAAAAACTACTACCCGGTTCAAGTTACATCCCATGGAAAAGAACCGAGGCACGAAGAAAAACCACGGTGGATTATTACTACCTAAGGAGAAAAAAAGACATGTTTTTGTACTTTTCTATTTTCTAATTTTTTTGTATTTTTTGTTCAGACTTAAATCCCTCAAGAAATCTGTCTAGGAGATTCATTGTTGGGAAAAGTCCAATTTTTTTTCTAAAAAAAAATTATCAATTAAACTAACACAACTAAAATAGCATAGAAAGTCACCCAGACAATCTCCTCTCCCCACACTTAAAATTGTGCATTGTCTCTAATGCACAACATAAATAATAAGAGGGTAAAAGAAACTCCCTGGTAAGCCAAAGGCCAAAGCGTTAACAGCTCATGGGATACTCAGACTTTTCCCGGGTATTTTTCTTTGTGTGGGCACCCCACACTTAGCTATAACCATCTGGCTTGTTGTTGCATCATTCCAATTGTTATGCTTCCCATGCTCCTAAAAAATCAAAAACGACATTACAAAAATAATACAATAAGAAAATAATTTTTTTAAAAAAAACTAAAAATAAAAGAAAGCAGTAAAGTTTGGTGGCCTCCCAACAAGCGTCTGATTTAACATTGCCGCACGACATGAACCACTTTTTGCCTCTACCTCGAGCTTATGGATTGAACCCCCAATTTGGCTTCAAGTTTTCGGTTATGATCCAGGGGTGGTGGAACAAATCTAATTGGCCCAAGTAACCATTGTACTATTCTACACTTCTTGGCTTTTAGATGAGGTATGTATCCTGTCTTTCTTGCAAAAAAAATTCCAGAATATAGGCACCTTGTTCCTCATTCATTGACTCCTCAATCGGCTCGGGTGACTCTATTTTCATATCCTTATCTAAGCATAATGTGGAAAAATATTTGGAGTAAGGACCAATGCGCTCAAACACATGAACTTCAAGGCTTTCAACATCCTCAAAATCAATCATACTAGAGTCAACAAAAGACATGTGCAGTTTTTTCTCATTATTTTGTTCCACAAGGCACCTTAGCATATCCTTGATCTCTTTCAGGTCATCATCCCTGGGTTCTTTAATCCTATTAACTTCATAAGAAAAAGTAGAACCATTATAGTAAGGGGTTGGGGGAGGATAAAAAATATAAGCACAACCATGAAAGAGACCATTTTGACCACCACACACATCACAAATATTCCACAAATAAGATTGAGTTGGTGCATATAACTCGCTCTCAGGAACGTTTTAAAAATTTCGTCACGGGTGGTTTCCTTCACAATAAGTATACGGGTCAAAAGTAAAATTACCAACACCTACACTTCCATAATTACAAGATGTCATGTTTCTCAAATAATCAAGTAGAATAAAATTAAAAAAAAACAAAACAAAACAAAATAAGAGTTCAAACTTGAAACCTAGCAATATATATAGTTACAACTACACCTTTAGTTCCCCGGCAACGGCGCCAAAATTTTATCATACCCAACTCTAGTCCTATAAAAGATAAGCGGTCGCTGAAAATATAATCCGGTCTAAAAGTCCGGAGTCGAATCCCACAGTGAACCAAGGTTTCTCTACAACTGTTGATTATCACTAAGAAGACAAGATCGAACAATTCCGAAGTTACAAATATTAAGATTCTTATATCTAAATAATTAACTAACAAATTAAAGTAGTAAATTAACAACTAGGGATACTATGGGTTTGAGAAAAGATTAAAGAGGTCTAGAGTTATGATTTCTCCAATTGTCGGAATCCTTCCCGCTACTTCTTCTATAATTTGACTAACTATTCTCTACTGATCATGAGCACTCGACTTATCGTAATTCTCTCTCGAGCAACTACAATAATGTACTAGTCATATTCTCACGAATTACGCTAGCTCACACTTTTACACCGCTCACTATGATCACATCAAAGCCTCGTTATCTCTAATCCTGCTTTTAAACCTGTCGTATTGATCTTTCATATACGTTAGCAGTGATGTTGTTCAACAACTACCTAAATATATACTCTTTTTTCAAGTAATACAAAATAAATAGGCACCATTAATTGAGAGCTCTTCAATTAACTAAAATAAGCACATAGTTGAACAAATAGAAAAATTCAAAGACTCAATTATACAAAAACGTATCAAGAATTCATCCTACAAAATATTTCATCAAAACCCTAGATAACAAATTAACTATTCATAATAGTATGCAAAATTACAATACTAGAATTCATAACCAATAATGAAAATAGGAAGAAGGAAGTGAAAAACTCGTAGAAGAATTCTCTGCCTTGCTCGTAGCGTGTTCTTGCCTCCTTAGGTCGAGTACCCTCTCTAATGATGTCTCCCCCTCTAAAAACTATCTTTAAAGGGGTATTTATGGGGTAAAGGCCGAATTTACATGTTCGATACTAATGAGGAATTAAACATTTCGGATGGCATTATTGGCGCCTTGGACTGCCTGTAGCACTGTCGTTTCGGTGCAAGGCACTGTCTGTAGCACAGTCTTTTTAGTGCAAGGCATTGTCTATGACACTGATGACGATGCCTTGGACAATGCCTTGCACTGTCTATGGCACTGTTGTTACTACGCAAGGCACTGTCTATGGCACTGACTTTTCGTTGCCTTGCATGTCTTCTTTTATTGCTCCATTTTGTAGCTCTGAGGTACCATTTCGTGCAACTTTTCTTCAATTTATGTCCAAGCATTCCTACACATGAAATAAGCTCTATTAAGCGCAATTGTCACACAAATCAGCATCCAAACAACAAGCAAGTAGGGTAAATAATGTCAAAATATATGAAATTATCTCACGATATCAACAACTATGCTCCAGAAAGAGGGGTGAATCTGACTGAGGGTCACTTCGTACCTTTTGCAGAAGGTAGTAATGATCGGGTATAAGGGACCCAACATGAAGGGGTAAGTGTAAACACTTAAAAAACCCTCCATGTGGGTAGTAATTGATTCCTCAGGCGAGGGCACCACCACGTGTTTGTCGGCCCAGTTACAATCCTCCTTGACCTTGGAGGGGAGATCATCGGTGATCGTACATATGTATCTCAAGACCGGCTCATATCGACCCGGCACCGAGGAAGTCCTTTCGATCTTGAAATTAGCACCTATCGGGCGTCCTCCTGGAACTAACTCCTCAGGGAGTGGCTCCGCCACAGTCCCATCGGGTAGACCGTGACAAAGAGACTTTTTCTTTCTACGGAACAATCTTATAAGCTTTTACCATTTTATAACAGAGATGAAGAAAAGGAGAAGACTGCAAAAGATTCAAGAAATCTAGGAACGAAAGTTGGAGAGCGAAGAGATTCTTAAAGAACATGAGTAGAAGAAGCTCTTTTGAAAATAAAGTTAGAATGAATGAAGGTTGGAGTATTTATAGTTTGCTAATGATAGTTCAAAACCAATAGTGGCCGACCAACACTGACACACATTTAATGCCTTGGATACTGGACCGACGGGACGTTTCAATGACCTTTTATCGGTTACATCATGATCTATCGGAGCGAGGTTCGGAAGTTCATATTGTTTCTCGTCATCTTCTCTCCAAAAGACGAGGGGACTATCTGTATACGGTCAAAACTGGGTTCGCTCATTATTTGACCAATCGAGGCTAAAACATGGCAGGTCAAAGCTCGAGCTCGGGTTATATCAAACCAAGGCACAAAATTTGAGTGTCGAGCTCGTGACCCAGAGACCGAGCAAGATCGAAATCGAGCAAGATCAGACCGACCAAGATTGAGGGAAACTTACCGAGCCAAATAACGGAAAACCGAAATATCCGCAATCAGTCGAGGATCACGGCGAAAATCTCAGCATGTATGAAGAATAGGCCGATTAATTAGCAAATCATGAGATTTTTTACCTTGTATAGAATTGTACCAAAAGTAGAACACCCCCACTATATAAAAAGGAGTTCTGATCATTTGTAAGATATATTATAACACGCAAAAAGAAGAAATATACTGATCATTTCTAGTTCTTCTCATCTTGTTGTTCAATTCTAATACTAGTTGAGACATTTCTTAGCTCGAGGGTGATCAAACTCAGAGGCTAAGGCTGTCCAATTTTGTGGTTTTCATTTATTTCATTATCGTTAATTTCAATGTTAATCTGTCTTCTTAATTTGTATCAAGTTATATCACGTATACTTAAAACCGCGTACAAATTTAATTATTATCTAATTTTAAGGGTAAACAAGTATCCTCCTGCAAGGATTAATCATTGTTTGATTCAAAATGAAATAATGCTCAGTAAAAGTCAATCGTTGTATTATAATTCTGTGATTGGTCTGAAGGTCGTACATTACTCACACTGTAGTATTGCATGCAAAATAAAGAGCCTCTAGTGGTACGTAATGGTAGGGGCAGACCTACGTAGCGTGTTAGGGTCACGGGACCCCATTAGCCACGGCAAAATCATGTATACATATGTTATATATGTCGGTATGTATACTGAGAAACCGTTATATATTTTCGTTGGACCCCGTAAACATAAAAGTTTGATGGTGAGCCTAGTTTGCTGAACCGCGCAAGTTCCTTTGCTTATCCTTTTTACCTGGGTTCGAAACCAGTTCTTTAGCTTTTCTTTTTGTTCTAAATGGTTTTTTTGGTTTACTTTAAAAAAAAGATCATGGATACTTACTACTCTTTTTTTTTTACTTACGATTACTCCTTTTTTTAACTTACTATTACTCCCTTACTAGTAAATTGGTTTATTTTTGTTTTTATAATCTTTTCTGAATTAGTTTATTTATTACGTAATTGTCATTTTATTTTATTCTTTTTAAATACTTTCTTCACTCCCCTTTTTTAACTTATTACTACTCCCTTACTAGCAATTCGTTTATTTTTCTCTTTTATCTTTTCAAATTAGTTTGTTATTAGTACGTGATAGTTAATTTATTTTATTCCTTTTCAAGTCCCTCACTTACTCTCTGCTTTGAACTTTCTCTTCTTTTGAAAGCTTTGCCTGAGAGAAAAATCTAAACAGATAACTTAAAGTACTAAGAATGATGGGAAATTATAAAGAACTAAGAATGACGGGCAAGTAAAACATTATAGTCTTTACAAGAATCGGAGGGCAATTTGATACATGTTATGACTAATAAAGTTTACTTTTGAAGATTGCAAAATAAAAATAACTTGAAAAATTTCCTTTGTGATACTCTATTCTGTTAGATTTAAGAATAATCAGCTATGGCGAAAAAGAAAAGAAGAAAACCCTAGTTAGGGTGAGAGAGAAAGGAGAGAAAACGGGTCGGTCAAAATAAAAAAGACCAGACCCAGCTATTTTATTATTCTGTCTCTATTTACATAATATGTGTGTATTTATATTTACACCAACTAATGTGCAAAGAATAAAAGATAGGGGAATTAAAATACAAGTGGGCCGGGTAGTTTCTTATTGGTGCTAAGTTGGGCCCTTTCCTTTAGTTGAAATGGCTGAGTCCATATCAGTGTTAACACTCCCCCTCAAGCTGAAGGATGAAAACACACCAAGCTTGCCAAGAATGCTGTGATGATGCTGTCCAAATAGAGCCTTGATCATAATATCAGCTAGCTGGTTAGTACTAGAGGCAAAATACAAAGAGATAAGCCTAAAATTCAAACACTCATGAACATAATGGAAATCAATCTCAATATGCTTCGTACGCTCATGAAAAACTATATTTTTGGCAATGTGAAGGGCAACCTGACTATCACAATGGACTGGGACATGAGAGCAAATAGGAAGACCAAGATCCCCAAGGAGTCTGACCAGCCATGAAATTTCAGCAGTAACCTTCCTTGGGGCCCTGTATTCAGCCTCAGCTGAAGACAAGTAAATGGTGGGTTCTTTCTTGCTTTTCCAAGATATTGGGCTCCTACCAAGTGTCACATAAAACCCAAGTAAGAGATTTTCAAGAGATAGCACAAGATGCCCAATCAGAGTTAGAATATGCCACAAAAGACAAGTTAGAAGAGTTGGAAAGAAGCACACCTTTAGAGGGAGCAACCAACAAATATCTGAGAACATGCAATCCAGCCATCATGTGTGGAACATGAGGCTTCTGAAAGAATGGCTCAAATGTTGAACAGAGAAGGAGATATCTAGTCTAGTGTGCTGTAGGAAATTGAGCTTGCCAATTAGTCTTCTGTATAGACTAGGATCAGGGAGTAGATCACCCATATCTATAGTCAGCTTGACAGAAGGATCTAAAAGAGTAACAACAGAAGAAAAATGATTGCAGTTGAACTCAGCAAGAAGATCAGTAGTATATTTATGCTAACTCATGAAATAACCCTAAGGAGTCTTGGAGATCTCCAGACCTAAGAAATCGTGGACTGCACTCAAATCCTTGATCTTGAACTGATCATCCAAAAAACACTTCAGAAATTGCATTTCAGTAAGATCATCCCCATTCAATAAGATATCATCAACATAGACAGCCAATACCACTAAAGAGCCAGAGGAGGATTTGGTGAAGAGGGAGTAATCATTGAGACTGGAAATATAGCCCTTGAGAGCAAAGCCTCAGATAGTTTTGAAAACCACTATCTCGAAGCTTGCCTAAGGCCATAGAGAGATTTCTTGAGCTTGCAGACTAGAGGAGCTGAAGAAGAAGAAGCAGAGCAGACATCAAGACCAGGAGGGATTTTCATATAGACCTCCTTATGGAGATCACCATGTGGGAAGCATTATTGACTTCCAGCTGGTACACAGTCCAACCTTTCTTAATGGCAAGGGTTAAGAGATATTTGATGGTGTTGAGTTTGAAAACAAAGAAGAAGGTTTCAGTACCTTCCCTCTCAGTATCACCTCTAATAACCAACCTAGCCTTGTACCTTTCAATAGACCCATTTGTCATCTGCTTAATCTTATAAACCCATTTGCAAGGAATAACCTTTTGCATTTTGGGGAAGAGGGACAATGTCTCAAGTCTGATTAGCCTCAAGAGCATGGAATTCCTTTAGTATGGCCTCTTTCCAGGCAAGATTACCTGCATCCTGCAGGTAGAACTGAGGTTTATGCATGTAAACTTCACTAGAGGAAATTTTAGATTGTGTAGAAGCGAGGTTGGAAATTACAGAGGAACAGACATAATCTTTAAGGTAAGAGGGTTGAATGATAGTTCTAGTGGACTTTCTTAAGGGAGGAGGATTAGAAACAGTGGAGGTGTAAATAGGAGAGGAAGGAAAGGAAATAGGGGAAACGGGAGGAGATGAAGAGGAAGGAATAAGAGGAGAATTGGGGAGAGGATCAGGATGGTTAGGAGAGGGAGTAACCACAGGAGGAGGGCTGGAATATCCACAAAAGTGGGAGGTAACACATTGAAATGAGAAGAAGTAGAAGAAGAATAAGGAAAAGTATGTTCATGGAAGACCACATCTCTAGAATGAAAATAGAGGAGTTAGACAAATTGAGCAATTTGTAACCTTTCTTGCCACATGGATAGCCTAAGAATATACATGCAATAGTTCTGGATTGAAACTTATCCTTGCCTACCTTAGGAGAAGTAGCAAATCAAAGACAACCAAATGATCTTAAATCGTCATAGGAGGGAGGATGCCCATGAAGTTTTTCTAAAGGAGAAACTTTATGGAGAAGTGGTGAAGGCATCCTGTTGATAAGGTATGTAGTAATGAGGACACATTCCCCCCAAAATTTCAGTGGTAGTTTGGCTTGAAACAGCAGGGCTCTTGAGACTTCTAAAAGATGTTTGTGTTTTCTTTCTACAACACCATCTTTTTGTGGAGTATAGGGAATGGAATTTTGATGTAAAATACCCTGGGAAGCAAAGAAACTGATGGCTTTAGAACTACTCACAAGTTCAAAGGCATTATCTGATCTAAAGGTGTGTATTGAGGAATTGAAGTGAACTTTTACCACAGAAGTGAAAGCTTTAAGAATTGACAAAGCATTACTCTTGGAAGAAAGAAGATGGGTCCAAGTGACTCTAGTAAAGTCATCAACTAAAATCAGAAAATACTTAAAACCATTATAAGTTTTAGTGTTATAATGACCCCAATTGTCAATGTGAACTAGTTGAAAGGGTTTCGTAGAATGTATAGTACTATCATGGAAGGGGAGTCTTTGTTGTCTAGCCATTGGACAAATTGAACATATAAAAGGTTGTTTAGTAGACACTTTGTCAGATAGAAAAGAAATAGACTGCATCTTACGAAAAGGCATGTGACCTAATCTTTGATGTCAGAGTAGATCCATCTTATTAACAAGTGAAGTTTGATTACAACTAGGTGGAAAACTAAGATGTAAAGGTGCAGGAACAGACTTATTACATGTAATTGAACCTACATTAGAAACAGACTCATTACAAGTTGCATCAACAACATAAGATAGAGAAGAACTTGTGCTGGGGAATAGATCTCCATCTGGATGAAGATAGTAGAGCCTACCAGCAGCCTTACCAATTACCAGTGGCCTCTTCAGAGAAGGGCCCTGTAGAGAACAATGGAATTTGGTAAGAATTGCTATACAATTCAGCTGAGTTATAAATTGATGAATACAGATTAAATTGAAATGGAAAGATGGTACTAGAAGGACATTAAGCAAAGTTATATCATGTCTTAGATGCAAGGACCCAGTTGATATAACCTTAACTTTGTATCCATTAGGTAAGGTGACAAGAAATGGTTTAGTTAAAGGTACAACATTGTGAAGCAAATGTTTGTGTGGAGTCATGTGATTAGTAGCCCCTGAATCCAAGATTGAAGGGTTTTGAGTTAATTGTGAAAAAGCACATATATGAGACTCTACAGCATAGGCAGTAAACAAACCTGCAAAGTGAGCAAAACCAGAATCCTCATCTGATTGGATAGATGGAGCAACACCAGGAGAGACTTGAACTTGTTGAAATAGAGTGATGAGGTGTTGATATTGCTCCTTTGTAAACCCATGAACTGGAGCAGAGTTATTAGGAGGCTGACTGAACCCAGAAGATGATTGAGGATAGGAAATATCACCTTGGATACAAGAAGCAGACTCCTTACTCTTGGTAAATTTGAAGTCAGGTGCAAAACCATGAAGCTTGTAGCATTTTTCCACTGTGTGTCCATGTTTCTTACAATATTTGCATGATACTGTGGACACATTCTTCTTCGGTTCAAAATTGACTTTCTAAGTAAAATTTCTATTGTTGTTGTACTGAGCATGGGTGACAGAGAAAGAAGCAGAATCCCTAGAAAAATTGGAAACATTGGAAAGAGACTCCTTTTGACTCTCATCATGTTGAAGGAAGGAGTAAGCCTTGCTTATAGGAGGAAGAGGGTTCATCATCGTGATGGCACTCCTAACAGTAGAGTAGGACTCATTCAACCCATTCATAAACTGGACACAATTCCTGATCCTCTATGAATTTTGCAAGTGCTCCATAAGAGCACACTGGACCAACATAAGAGGAGTGGAGTTCATCCCATAAGCTCCTAAGCTTAGTGAAGTAAGTAGCAATGTCTGATGAACCTTGAGTGGTTCTACTAATTTCCCTTTGGATTTGAAGGTAATTTCACCCATCTGGCTGACCAAATATCGCATTAATGTATTTCCACACATCTCTTGCAGTCTTAATTAAGACACATGACACTAGTGGCAATTTCTCTAGACACAGAATTAGTTATCCATGCTTTCACCATGTCTTTGCACCTTTCCCAGTATGAGTAATAAGGGGAATCTAGTGATGGTTGAGGGACCCAGATGGTTAAGGGACCCTACCATCTTATAGTCCTAATTTGTTCTTTGCAGACAAAGAGGTAAGCATACTGCATCTCCATAGAACAAAACCACAACCACTAAAAGGTACAGATACCGGCTGACTACTAGGACTATCAGACGGATGCACATATAAAGGATAGGATGGATCAATCGTGAAGGGAGTAAAACCTTCAGAGGTTGTATTACTAGGTGATCCTACATTTTCCATAATACTACATATACAATGAAGTTCAAGTTCAATAAGTTGAAACATAACAATTATCAACTGAATTAACACAATTTCTACACAAATATGCTACATGCAATATTAGATTTATACGATTTCGGAGTTGAACAGGAAAGATATTACCAGCCTTCTTCTCAAACTTGAAGAAGAAAAGTCTTCTCTGAATATGGAACCCTAGAAATCGAATCTGAAGAGATTGCTGAAGAAAACCTCGAAAAACTAAAACTTCTAGCAATACGAGACGCTTGAAGAAGAATGATGAGGATATCCCCAAATTTTAATGGAAAAATCGTCGATTTAGCAGTCGTCTTCGATCAACCAGAGACGAAAATGAAATCGTCCAAAACTCTAAGCGAGGGTAACATCAGACTGAAGCTCATAAAGCGAGGAATCATAATTCCTGCTTTGATACGATGTTAGATTGAAGAATAAGCAGCTATGGCGGAAAAGAAAAGAAGAAAACCCTAGTTAGGGTGAGAGAGAGAGTAGAGAAAACGAGTCGGTCAAAATAACAAAGACCAGACTCAACTATTTTATTATTCTATTTATATTTACATAATATGTGTGTATTTATATTTACACCAACTAATGTGAAAAGAATAAAAGAAAGGAGACTGGGCCGGGTAGTTTCTTATTGTTGCTGGGCTGGGCCCTTTCCTTTAGTTGAAATGGCATTCCAAAGTGAATTGTGATTTTCTACGCATCAGCAAGATATATATTTTCTCAATTCTAATTAGTGATATCTAAACATTTAACTCATTTATTAGCTGCAATCACATTGGGACATTCTATATATATAGAAATTTACACATCAAAGTTTAAACATTTGTCCTTTGCATGTGAAAATGCATACCGTTCAAGTATGACCGGTGATGTACTTTTATTATATTAATACAAAATTAATGATATTCGGCAATATTAAATTAGTATTATGTTGATTTGTTATCATAATCATTACGTTTTCAAAGAGTTGCCTTTTGTCGCTAGAAATTTGCATGTATAAAATGATGGTGCCCCGTCGCGCTCAAATCATGGGTCCGCCTCTGCGTAATGGTATTCCAAAGGATTAAATCTGTGGAGTAACATTTTACACCAGCTTTTTAAGGGATCAAAAGATGTACACTGCCATATATATAACGTTAAGAGACTATTTTAGAAACTCAAAATTCTGAAAGAATCAGCATGAAATTATATGTTATAGAAACCAGCATCTCAGTTAGCTAATCTGTACATGTTTAAAAGAAGCACTACACTAAGTCAATAAAAAGCAGCGGGAGAAAATACTTATGTCAAGGTGATGTTCTGGTAGACTCATTTCAGTTTTTATTTTTGAATTGCTTCGTAACTGTTTATTCCATTCTTATACTCTTGTAATTGTGTATTTATTTAAGTGGTTTATAATATATGGTGTGTTGGCATTTTTCCTAACGTCGTTCTTATCTTTTTGATATATTTAGGACTTTTTTTTAATAATTAAGTACAAGATGATCAGTTATTATAATAATATCTATACATGAAACTGTCCAACTCGTTACACAGGAGCAGATTAGCTCCAGTACAAATCGCTTCATTAGATTGCAATGGTAACCCTAATGAATACGACGTTGCTAGTCAAGAATTAGATGTTTTGGATGCTATTTTTTCTTTATATTTTTCACAAATAGTTGCTAACTAAACATATATACTATCAGTAGCGGATTCAAGATTCGGATGTTAGATGCCACAAGTTTTGAAGGTAAACACGTTGTAATTTATATGGTCCAAATAGGATATGCATTTAGTCGGTTTGATCTATTTTGGTTTCGGTACAAATTATTCCAAAAGAATTTACATAATAATTACAACTCGAAGAAAAGCATAAAATTTCAATTGCAGTTTGTGTAGTTGGTGTACTTTTGCATTTTAATATTAAAATTGTATTATCCCAATATTTGAGAAGTGGTCATAACAATAAAGCAAGTTAAGCTACTTTTTTCTCTCCGTACATATAGACGTTATTCCACCAACAGTAGCTTTTCCCCACTAATTGCAACCCACGAGCCTCCCTATGGAGTCGACGACTGGCCCTATTCCAGTGCGTAGAGAACATCCCCCTGACCCCAAAGATATGATGAAGAATCCCCCATGATTATTCCCTCTAATAATTCATATCTGAAAGCCATTGCTGTTTTGTCTTCATCGAATTCACGACATCCACGAGAATCGGTGGTGGCTACAATCAGGGGCGAAGCCACCTTTAACAAAGAGTGGTCAACTGACCACCCTTCACCAAAATATTATGAAAATTTACACTGTGTATAAAAGTAAAATACTGGTTTTAGATGTATAAAATATATATTGAACACCCTTTTTTGAGAAATTTTTTTTTTAGTTCTTTCAAGTTTGAATACCCTTGGAAACATTTCTGGCTTCGCCGCTGGCTACAATCACTACTCGTAATGGGATGCCGACAGTTATTTTTGATGTGAAGATTACTATGGTGTTAAGGTTGATGAATGCAAATACACAATCACTGGGAGATTCCTAAAGATTCGACCCAAATTGAGAAAATTCGAGCTACTGTCAAAGAAACTGTCCCTCTTAAAAGATCTGTTAAAATAGGGGTCTATGATAACAAAAATATATTCATAGATGTCTATAAGAAGAGGATTTTAATACAGTCTATTGTCGACATGTTATTGAGGTGGAGGGCCAACCGATGTGGATTAGCAGATGGTCGCCGGACTTCACCTCTCAAGAAGATATTCCTCTTGCTCCGGTTTGGGTTCTTCTGCCAAAACTTCCTTTTCACTTACATACCTAGCACTATATCAAACAAATTTTAAGCCCAGTTAGAACCCCGATGTATATGGACATTGCTACTAATGGAAATACTAGACCAAGTATGGCCAAAGTTCGCGTTGAGATTGATTTATCCAACCCTAGACTAAGTCATGTCTTTGTTCGGTCTGGAAATGCTACTAATCCCCTCCGGGGCCATGAGCAAAATGTTGAATACTAATTCTTTTTTCTTATTTTCAAAATTTTAATAAATTCGATGCTACTAATTTCTCTCAACACGTAATTTTTATTGCTCAAAGAAAATTCCTATAATTTTCCCTTTCATGCAATGGAATTAATTTTGTGATGTTTTACATTTTGCATGAATTCTCTGTTATTATTGTCAAATGGACTTTACCATTGCAAGATTTTGTTAAGTTAAACTCGGACATGCTCTAGAGGTAATCCTGGCCCAAGTGGAGGTGGGGGAATCATTAGAGATGTTGATGGGAAAATGTTGATTGCATGTGCCAATGGTTTTGGAGATGAATCCAATAACAAAGCTGAAGCTATGGCGCTTTTGATAGGGATGGATTGGTGCAGCAGTAATGGAATTAAAAACCTTGAGGTTGAAAGTGATTCCCAATCGCTCATAAACTGGATCACTAATAAAGCAAAGCCTTCATGGAACATCCGTGACACTGTTCAAGCTATAAAAAGCACTATCGACTCTTTTGACAAAGTAGCGGATAGGCTCACTGTTACGGTCCGACTAGTCATTTGAGAATTTGCATTCTGTTCGGTGGTATTATGACTTGCAAGGGTGGTCAAGTTTGGTTTTTGGATGATTCTCGAATTAATTGAAAGAACAATTCTTGTTTTGGAAGCTTAAGTTGAAATAATTGACCGGATGGTGAATTATGTGTAAACGACCTCGGAATGGAATTCTAATGGTTCCAATAGCTACGTATGGTAATTTCGGACTTAGGAGTGTGTCCGGATATTTATTTGAGGTCCGTAGCTAAATTAAGCTTGAAATGGCGAAAATAGGAAATTTAAGTTTGGAAGTTTGACCGAGGAGTTGACTTTTTGATATAGGGATCGAAACCTGATTCTGGAAATTGGAACAGCTCTGTTATTTTATTTATGAATTGTGTTCAAAAATTTGAGGTAAATTGGAATTGATTTGATAGGTTTCAGCATCGAATGTAGAATTTGGAATTTGTTAGTTTTGAATCGGAAAAGGGCCTAAACTACCCCTATCGTTTGCTAAATGGTTTATAACTACCCTCCGTCCATCTACCTGTCCAAAAAAATACCACGTTAATTTTATTAATAAAATTACCCCCGCGACTAATGGCAGAACTTGTGAGCCTACAATTTAATGACGTGTCATATTTCTACTGGGCCACGTGACAATCTCTAACTGGAACAAAAATGGATATTATTTTAACCCATTTACCTTATCCGAACCAAGATTTTGTTATCTGGGTCATAAAATTACATTAACCACCTAACTGATCCTATAACAATACACGGCTGACCTTTTTTAAGGTTTCTCTATTTCTTTTTCCTTTCTTCTCTCTATCTCTTTACAATTTTGAAGAATTTTTTGGGTCTTTAGTATTATTGAGGTCCACATAGCTAGAGCTTTAGTTCAGTCAACTAACATCCCATCTTCAGTTGCCGGTGAAAGGACTAGGAAATTTAGTGGATCTGGAAAAAAAAAAAAACCTAACTGATCCTATCAAAATTTTGGAATCACCCTTTATCAGGTGTATTCTTGACTTGATTGTAGATTTCCTTGGTGCACAATTCTTACGAGATGAATAGTATTTTAGAACTCCAATTTCTTATTGTCGTGTATTTATGTAGTGACATCCTTTTTCTTGTCAAGATTATGATACTTCATATTGTCATTTCTTAGTGTGGTACTTGGACCTAGCTATTCTTATTTTCATTTATGATTAACAATGCTTACTAAGGAGGAGCATGGTCATCCTCTTATTTCCAATGTTGGCAAATTATTGGTAAGACCAAAAACAACTGGGTTCATCTTTTTATTTACTAATGCATCCTCTTTGATCTTGGGGCTGGGAACTGAGGATACTTGTGTATGATTTGATGGATTCGCTTCTTTTTTATGACATAACATTATAATTTGCTTGTTGAGAGTAGTAGCTATGGTGATGGAGTAGTAGAGAGAGAGTTTGGGTGAAATCAAGAAGAAGATCGGGAAAATGGGGAAGCCATTGGGTCGGGTCGGCTAAGTGGGTCGAAATAAGATTTATTTTTTATTTTAGTCAGAGATTGCCATGTGGCCCAGTAGAAAAATGACACGTCATTAAATTGTAGGTCCACCAGTTTTGCCATTAGTCGCGAGGGTAATTTTATAAATAGAATTAACGTGGTGTATTTTCTTGGACGGATAGATGGACGGAGGGTAGTTATAATCCATTTGGCAAACGATAGGGATAGTTTTGGCCCTTTTCCGGTTTTGAATAGGCTTTAATTGGGATGCGATTCGTGTTTTAGTATTGTTCAATGTAATGTGAGGCATCAACTAATTCGTGTCATATTATGAGACTTGTTAGTATACTTGATTGGGGTCTCATGGCGCTCGAATGAGTTTTGGAAGAGTTTGGTGTTTTGAGCATAAGCATGTAATGATCCAAAGGTCCATTTTTAGTTCTAGAGATCGAAATTCGATTTCGATACTTCCGGGAGTTTGATAATGAATTATAGGAATGATCTGGAAAGTTTGGTCTAATTTCATCAAGTCATGATTGTTGATACCCAATTTTGCCCTCATATTTTCTCAAATGGTATATATGCTTTCAAAACATCGTTTTGAATCATTATTTAGTTTAAAATCTATACAAGCATTATTCTACAATTTTTCCATAATTTTTAGAGCTTTAAAATTGATTTTCTTGCATTAAAATTATTTGAATATTTATTAATTACTCCTTTCAGTTTTTTTTTTTGATGACTTAATTACAAAAATTATTATTTGCATCTATAATATATGTTTCAAATATTTTTTATCTCATTTTATATAATTACAAGAGCATTTTTAAAGCTATTTGCATAATTTTTCACTAATAGCCTATACTCATACATAATTGATTTTTATTTATATTATTTGTGATAAAATTGAATTTTATATTTTTATATTACTAAGTTATTATTTTCAATCATTTCAGTGCATAAATAATATTTTTATTTATTTATCAAGCATTTTTATAAATTATTCTTGGTATTTAAATAGTAGACCATCTTTAAACTAATTTTTTCTGACCAAATTGGCCCAACATCCTTAGCCCAATCCCCTGGCCCAAGACCAAACGACCCCTTTAATAGGATCCGGTCGGTACCCATTTTTTATAACCCGCCCCATTTTCCCGTTCGATCTTGGCTGTTGATCTTAAATGATCAATGGCCCATAATTAACCTACCCTTTCCTTATATCCCCAATACCCCAAACCCTATAGACAAATCCCCACCCCACCGCCTCTGTATTCTCACACGCTCTCATCGCTTAAACCTAAACCTTAGCCGTCCTCACTCAAATCCCAGCTCCAAATTACATGGAAATCATCCATGATTCCTTTCCTTTCTTGCATACGCGGAGTTACTTACCATCTTTTGAACGCTACAAGTACTAGGTACTTGCTTATTTATGGAAGTTAAGGCGTTGGTGTTTTATTGATTCTGATTCTGTATCATATTCATGTTTCGGACCTGATACACTAACTATCCGACCCCATGGCTTCGATTCAGTGAGAATTTTCCCATTTTTATTCATCGTCTAAACTAGGGTTTCCTGGATTTGCCCTAAAACCGATTCTAATTGATTTTGCATGCCATATTTTCCTTATTTTGTGTTTAATCTGTTGTATTTCCTTATTTTATGTGTTAATCTTTAACTACTATATAAACCCACTGCCCGGGGTTCCTTTGAAGCCCTTGAGAACTCTGACGCATTAAGATTTTGGGGTTTTTGCTCTTTGTTGATATTTACAATATTGTGGAATCTGTTCTTTCTTGTTGTTTGTTTAGCTGGTAAGCCTCTTGGCTTTACGATTTCATTCTTTTGTGTTTATGCCCTGCATATTCACGCCTCTAAACTTCATGACTTAATATGTTCTTAGACCACCTCTGTGTACAACTGGTTAGCATTTGATCCCGTTTTGTAAATCTGAATGTTCCTAGTACTTGATTTTACCTAATGCTACTAGTTCTGAGACATGTTTATGCCAAATTTGAATAAATTTTTGACTCTCTTAAGTTCGTTTAGCTAATGTGTTCTGGGCTACTTTTGTGTGCAACCTTGTTAGCTTCGCACTTGTTTTGAACCTTTTTAGCATCTAATTTTACCTAAAAGCTGCCGATTCTGATATGTTCTTTCAACATGCTTCACCTGAATTATTTAGACCCTTTTAAGTTCATATTAGTCTAATGTGTTGATGCCTGAATGTCTACATTTGCTATTTGACATGAGCTTACTTTACTACTTTGTTCTGAATCCTTGTAATGAATACATCGCATCTGTAATGTGTTATAACCTGTGTTAAGACCTTCCCTATTAACTATGACATGCTTCCATGCTATTGTGTCACTCAACATGTCTTTGGCTCACTTGATTCCATATCCCTTTAGTGATTACTTGAGATCTTAGAGTAGTTATCTCAACTTGTGTTTCCCTATCATGTTTAAACTGTTTTGTTTCATGATATAAGTTAACATAGCTGTCTTATGATATTGTGATGAATCCCCAGCATAATTAGGACCCTTAAGCTTTAAATCTTTTCAGTTAGTACCCTACTCAGACTTGTTTAGTATTATGCACCTTTGTATATTGATCGTGTATTTTCAGGGAACTTGATTCTGCTCTAACTCTCAATGTGCTTTCTGCCAATGTGCTAAGTGTTGAACCTTCTTCTAAGTGTTGTTGACCTTCTTGTTTAGGTGTTCCGTGTTCTCAACTTTGTTATGTCTACTTTTCAAACTATAAGTGTATTTCCTCAACTGTTGTCCCTTAACCATTGTCCACTCATTCTCATTTGTTACCTATGCTATCCTGAACCTATCATTCTTGGTCGGCTGAAAGCCAAGGCCACCAAGACTCTTACTACTGACCTCTCTGGTGTGAGCACTGCTCGGGGTCCATTTGAGACCCTTGTGAACTCTGACACACTAGGACTTGGGGTCTTTTAGTAGCTATCTTTACTACTAATACCTGAGCTATCTCTGACACTCAGTTTTTCCTTCCTATTGTCTACTGAATATGTAAACTAGTTGGTTAAGTGACTCAATGTTTGGGTAGTATGGTCAATCTATGGCTGTTTGGTTTGGCTTAAGTTCTTCTATACCTTCTGGGTTGCGCTAATGAATATAGTTCCCTGTTAGAAATCTGGGTATGCTATGTGAGAGTTGTTGAAGGCCCAGACAATGTTGGGTATTTCCTTTTGGGCATGTTGTGGGCCTACTGTCATTGTTTGTATAGTATTTTGTAATTACATTTATCATTGGGGCTGTAATAACTTTGTAATAAACCATTGGGGTGTTAGTGAAATTGGGGGGGAACGGGTATACTCTATGTTTGCATGAAAGGGTAGAAAAGCATGCCTATAGGATTCGCATGATCTACTTGTTCTTTTATATAGCCTGCCATATATGCTATTCGATCTCCATGCACACTGGTAGAAACCATGCCATTAGGAGAATCACACACTATCACAACTTATGTTTTATTTATTTCTTTGACTACTGCTATGTGTCACTAGACATCGTGCCTATAGGAAACAACTGTCAATAAACATTCTTTTAAGTCGCAAAACTGCAGCATATCTACTACAAATCATGCCTATAGGATTTAAATTATTTCATTTGTTATTGTATCGTACTGCTCACCTAGAAAACATGTCTGTAGGGGCTAAATATAAGAAATCAATTCAAATCGCCAATCTTTAGAAATCCTGCATATAGGATATCACTACTCGTTCTAATGCTGAACTCTTCAAATGCTGTTTCATTGCTTAGCCATGTCATTGTTGGAAAGCATGAGTAATTCTGGGCTTTTCCAATAGGTTTCATTGTCCCTTACCGCATAAGTCACATAGAAATCATGTCTATAGGGCTTAAGAATTTTTAATTCTGAAACCGCCTAACGTGAAAACCTGTTTCGCATGCCTTTGTTGCTTAAGTGTGGAGATTAACTTAAGCCCTTAACTGCCCATATTTGAAGTCCAATTTGTTTTGCATGTCGCCTAGTTTTAACATTTTGAGCAGCCTAAGTAAGGTCTAGAACTACCCAAATAGAGGTCCAATGCTTCCTGGACCATAAGTATGGGATGGGTAGTGCACGCATAGAGCACGACTTAGAATTGAATTAGAGTGCTTTCAGGTAAACAACTTTAACATAGTAATCGGGTAGCAGGAGATGATAGTCTATGCCTGCTGAATAATATGAGTAACTCCCTACCTTAAGGGAGTTGCAGATTATTATTCATGTTACACGGGGTGGTCCTTTAGGCTAAAAAACTTAGGACCCCCTCCTTTATATATTTGCTATTAGATCTAAATAGTTTTATCCCTATATTCGTACTAAGATCTGTACTAATCGTGTTGTAATGAAATTCTTTGACCTTTATATTCCCTTTGTTTATTTGATAACTTAGCCTAATTGTAATCCACATAGTCATAAGTTCGGTCGGGACCCACAGTTGTGACCTCGAGGAGAGCCTAACACCTTCTCTTTGAGGTAATTTTAGCCCTTACCCGATCTTTGGTGGCGTTGACTAGTCAAACAAAGTTATCTTCATAATAGGTTCCCTAACGCACCTCAAAACCGTTAGGTGGCGAGTCTTCTTCTTTTAGTACTCTATCTCCCATCCAAAAGAGTTGTCACAATGTCGAAACCTGCTTTTGCGAGAAAACGGGGCGCGACAGCATGACGACTCTGCTGGGGATTGTACTTAGGCTCTTACCATAATGAACTTGGCATATATGGATTATTTTCTTTGTTATGAAATGCACATCCCTTCCCTTCTCCACCTTATTTGTTTAAATTTGTTATGACATGCACATCCCTTCCCCGTTCCACCTTATTTGTTTAAATTTGTTATGACATGCACATCCCTTCACCGTTCCATTTTTTTTGTTTAAATTTGTTATGACATGCACACCCCTTCCTTGTTCCACCTTATTTGTTTAAATTTATTATGACATGCACATCCCTTCCCCGGTCACCATTATTTGCTATGATTGCTCTTCATTTTGTTTAAAGACTGTTATATCATGCCTCTCCCATCGCTATTCCCTTGCTTGCTTTATTACATTTTTTGCATATATTCAACAAACTAACTTCTCTCTTTGTCTTTCTTTTTATGTTTTTCATGTTTTACCTTAATACTGTATTTACTGCTTTTTGCATATTTATCATGCAAATACTTGGCAATGTGTTACTATCTCTGCCTAAAGCATGCTCCACATCATACTCCACTCGTGCCAATTATCAACATAGCAGCACTTGATGAGTGCCCGCGCTCTTCCAAATTACCCTTTTTAAATCAAAAAGGCTTATTTGCGGTAGACTAGTAGATCAGCGATGCAGTCGATGGTCCCGTTCCTTTCCCTCTCAAGTTTTCCTCTTGAGAGTACCGGTCTAAACCATTCTAGAAACCTTAAAATATACATGCATCATGTTTAAACCTAGTACGGGTTAGAGCGTTGTTAACGTGATAACCCGCTAAGATAAGCCTTGTTCAAAGTCCGACGGGATTTCCACAATCCCAATGGACACCGTCATGTTATATGTATCACTTGGAGAAAATATGCCAGTATGTTGATCATTATTGTGTAAATAGTCGAATCTGGAGGTGGAAAGGGCTAATCATATTTGTTTGCAGAAAATGAAGCGCGAAGTCCCCAGGTTCGGCATGGTCCAAAACATCCCACCTCTACTACTTGATTGGTGGAAAAATCTCGCGCCTAGTAAGAAGAATCACGTGAGAAGGGTCCTTGGTAATTTGCCGTCCTTGCTAGACATCCGACCAAATAGGGCATTGATCGAGGCCGCCACTATGTTTTGGGATGAGGAAAGGGCCATCTTCCGCTTTGGTGACATAGAAATGACTCCTCTCCTAGAAGAAATAGGAGGCTTCGCTAAGCTTCCACGGGATATTCCAAGGTTATCAGTGCCAGTGAATCGCACCCCTCGCGGTTTTCTAAAAATGCTAGTTTCAAGAAAAATGATGAGTCGGTTTGTTTGAAGAAGTCATACATCCCATTTGAATTCCTTTATGAGCGTTACAGGCACAGTAAGTCATATCATCTTCATCATGAGGAACTCATCATTACTTCTTTTGGTTGGACGCACCGTCGAGTTTATGTATTCATCGTCTGGTTCTTGGGGTTGTTGATATTTCCAATGAAAGGGGGAAGAATCCATACTCGTCTAGCCATGGTCTCCAGAACTTTGATGGAAGGCATTGAGGGACAGACTTATACTATCATCCCCGTGATCTTAGCTGAAATGTACCGCACTCTAGATCGGTGCAAACTGGGATTTGGGCACCTCGAAGGTTGTAATCTATTATTGCAAGTTTGGTTAATGGAACATTTTCAAAGGGGAGAATATCGCCAAGAGCTTCTGCGACGACCATTGAATGACTACATAGCTTACCATTACCCAAAGAAAATGGAATTTATCCCAGATAGGTTTGCACAATCTGGAAATGCTATGAGTTGGGTGCGTTTCTTCAACAATCTGACAGACGAGCAGGTACATTGGATGTTTGAATGGTTTCCTAGTAGTGAGTTCATCATCATGTCAAGAGAGACTACTCATCTCGTACTGATCGGGTTAAGGGGTATCTATCCTTATGCTCCCATAAGGGTAATAAGACAAGCGGGAAGAAAATAGGTTATACCTAGGGTTCCTAACATAGTCCAGTACAAAGCAGATTTTAAAGGGGACGTCATTCAATTCAAATTCGAGGCACAACATATGTGGAACCAGAAGGTCACTGTAGAAAAGGATACTATTGAGCCAGACAGGTATCATGTCGGTCATGTGTACTTCTACCCATCCTGGCTGGCAGATGATATAGCAGGAGACGTCAAGCCGGGAATTAATCTGAAAAACAGGATCATAGATGACGCTGCTGAAGCACAATTCAAGTATCGGAGGTTACGCAAGAGGGTCTTCGAGTCTGAAGCTAGGCATCTGGAACAACACAAAGTGGATACGGAAGAGATCAACGAATGGAGGGAAATTGCCATTAAGTCAATGATCGGGTCCAACCCTACACCACTACAGAGTGGCAAGAGCGATCAATGCAGCTTTTACCTGAGAAGGTCGGGATCGAATCCATAGGGAGCTAGAATGTTTGGGAATTAGGTTACTATCTACACTAGTAACGTGCAAAGTAATTGTTTACACTTCTAAACATGCGTTGATGGTTCACTAATCTAGATTATCACTAATGATGCTGAAATTAAGCTAAGTATGATATCTTTCTGTGAAGTTTTCTTTAATTTATGGAAGGCACTAGGGAAGTGACTTTCCCCTAGGTGATACTTGACGGGTTCTAAAGCCTAAGGCAAAGTTGTTATGTTTGGGATTGAGATATAGCCAATGCATGAAGCTACTCACTTTATACCTCTCGGTAGCTTGAGTAACTTTGCCCTAATTGTCTTTCTCAAGACCAATTGAGTGTCAAAATTGAGCAAGCAATATAGGCTCAAGTCGGGTATTACTATCTCTAGGTTTAACCCTTTAATTGGGGCTATCAGTCTCTTGAATACGCCCCAATTCCTTGTTAGCCTGATTTTCCTAGAATCAAGCTCTCTTTCTCAAGAAGAGCCCAAGTCAAAAAGGCACAAATTAGTGTTTGCAACCACTAATTCAACATGGAAAACACAAATCAGGCCAAATATCAACCACCCATAAACATCTAAGCCCTAAACAAGAAACCCATCAAATACCCACACTAGGGTTGAGCTACAACCCTAGCTAATGGGTCTAGCTATTCATAATAATGGAAGAAATCAGATATTGAGATGAAGAATAATTCATAAAATATAATTACAAGCTAAGATTCGAAGATTCAATGTTAAACTAGCTACAAAATTACTCAAAATAGCTTAAAAACGACGTTCACGTGCTCAGCTACAGATTAGATGACCTAAAAATTTGAAAAAGAAGTATGTATGCAAGGCCAAATTTTCTGGACAAAAATGCCCCTGAAAGAGGTACCGCGGACCGCGAAAAATGGACTGCGGCCGCGGTGAGGCTACCGCGTCCGCGTAAAATCAACCGCGGACCACGGTCAAGCCTTTTTGGCTTCAAATCTAGTTCTCTGAATCTGGCCACCGCGAATTGCAATAAATGGACCGCGGCCGCGATGGCTTCACCGCTGCCGCATAAAATCAACCGCGGTCAGCGGTGTCTTGAAAACTTCCAAACTTCAGTCTATCTGAATCTCTTCTCCGCGGATTGCAACAAATGGACAGCGGCCGCGATGAGGCTACCGCGCCCGCGTAGAATCAAGCGCGGGCCTCATTGCTTGAAATTCCAGGATTGCATCTTCTCTGATCTTTACCACCGCGGACCGCGATAAAAGAACCGCGGTCGCTGAGGGTTAATTGCAGACGCGGTGGATTTACTGGTCTAGCGGTGCTTTGACTTGTTCTTGGCATTTGTGCAGGTTTCACTCCTTTTTGAGCTGGTTTTGACTTCCTTGTCACTTTTTGACCAAACACTGCAAACAAGCACACCATGTAAGCTTTCGGTATCTTGTATACACTTTTAATCTAAAATTCAAGCAAAAAGGAGTATAAAATAGACTAGAATCCCTAGTTATCGACTCCCCCAAACTTAAACTTTTGCTTATCCTCAAGCAAAAAAAGTAAGTCCCACCTCCTTAAGAATAAAACCAAGAAAATTCAGCTGACCTAAAGTGACCTCATCTAGCATCAATTGGGACTAACAATTGGCCTCAATTCAAATGAATCATTAACAACTTTCAACCTTTTCAAGCACCATGGTTTTAGTGCGACACAAAAGCATCAAGAGTTGACTCAACTCATCAAGGAAACTCTTTCTGCTACTTTGGTTATTGTGGAACCCAAACTCATACTCCTCACTCTTCCTTAAGCAAAACCTCACTTTTAGATTGTAGCACTCAGAACGAGGATTCGGAAAACACACTCATCTCTCTCAAAGAAAGGTCACAAGTCCGGCTCTAAGTACCATAAGCTTGCCCCTTATGTGAGTCACCACTAATGTAAGCTTCACTCAACTCAAGATCATATAGGGCTTTTGTGGGGATACAATGAAGGCTTTTGGTTCAGGGTAGGATATATTTGGTCTAAGAAGGTTTCATCTTCCCTTAAGCACTTTATTTGCTTCATTTTGGCACACATTCTCTTGACTCTTTGAGTCATTTACTTCTTTCTTAGGGGTTAGAGATACACACCGTCACTCTTTCTTGTTCATTTCAAACCTTTTTCTCCTTTCTAATGTTTCCACGCCTTTCATCTTTTTACTTTTATTGAATCCCTTCATTTCTTCTACATTGTTCATTCTTTTTGACTTTTTGATTTTCTTTCTTTTTCTTTTTGCCTTTCCTTTTCTTCATTTTGTACCTTTTACCACTTTTTGCATTCCTCGTCTCTCCCCCCAAACGTATGCTTTTGCCTTGTGCTAAGGAAAGATCGGGTGCCAAGAGAGGGTCTTTTTAGAATGGGTAAAGGCTTGTATTATGGTATTTGAAAGAAATAGGGCTATGGCTCAAAGGGATTGACTAGGGATATTATCATTGGTAGGCTATGGATGTTTTCAAGATACCATTCGGATCAAGGAGAGCCTATAATCACTTCTCAAGTCAAACTACACTTAGGATTTCGCCTAGACAAACATTCAGGGCAAGGTCTAGACTCAATGGCACGGGACTTGTACTTGCAAATTAAATTCTCACCACACAAGCTATAGGATTGCTAAAGAGACAGAGTCAGGGGCCCACAACAACCTTAGCTAAGATTTGAGCAACGCAAATGGTCCCGAAAAACCACTTGATGATTATTAGCCAACACAAGAGTCTCAAGGTTACAACTGTCACCATCCTATACACACCAATTTGTTTTTAACCATAAGGTCAAAGGCAAATGTGTTAGGCCCAAGTGAAGCTTTGCTTGAGGCACTATTACTCACTAGCTACTATTTACACAAATACGAAAAGAAAACAGACTCATACCGTTAAGAAGGTTCTCATGCCATCCATCATCGGAAAGAGCCACCCGATTCACATAAACTCCACCTTTGGAAGGAACCGTGGCATTAAAAAAAATAAAGGCTTATTGAATGCAAAACTCAAATTAAGAAGCTACGAACTGAAAAAGAAGCTACTAAAATGAAGTAAGAAGCTATGAAAGAAAATACGGAAGGTAAACTAAATATGTACAATAGGGGGTTTAAACGAATATACATAAGACGGAATGAATATATACATAAGAAAGTAACTTTATATACAAACCAAGATTGCAAAATACGAAAAGTGAAATAAACTGGTAAAATTATATACATACCAAAAGTGAAAAAGCATAACAAAAAAGAAAATAGTATCATTATTACAGTCCAACATCATCAAAATAGGGCTACCCCCTCAAATGAAAGCTAGCATTGTCCTCAATGTTAACTAGCCAAAAAATAAGCTCAAAAAGAAGATAGAGAGTAAAGAAAACTCCCTATGGGTCCTCCGTCTGCATGGAGTCATGAGCCTGGGTCCCTGGGTCCTGTGACTGCTCGGAAACCTGTGACTGGATCCCTATAACCTGTGCCTGCTCTTGGACCTGAGGCTGGCTAGAGGAACCTCCCTACTGGTCCTCCAACTCAATCACTGCATCATCTGCCTGGGGGATCACTCTCCTCCTCTTTGGTGCCCTCTCCAACTCCTGCTCCTGCTCCGGCTCAGTCTGAGCTGTTGGAGGCTGGTCATGCAACAATAGCTCCAATGGTAGATGATCAGCAGCCTCCATCTTCTCCACTTCTCCCCTCTACTCCTTCACAGACTCCTTTGAGGCCCGAGTCTTCTTCAGCTTCCTTGTCTACTTGGTCAGCTCCTTCAGTGACTTTCCATGAGCATCTATAGCATCCATAATCAACTTTTGGTTCTCCAGGAGCTTCTTCTGGTTGTCTAGGAGATCCTTGAGAGTCTCCTCCACTGAAGCTGAAACCTGTGGCTGTGGGGGTACGGATTGGGCTGCCACCAAGCTAGAAAGCACAAACAGCTTAGAAGTAGCTGCCTGCTTCCAGTTGTTGATATTGGCAAGTGTTTGGCTTAAACGGTGGGCAGTCAATGGGTAGGCTGAGGATGATGGGATATTTGGAGCAGTGGAAGTAGATGGCCCGGATGTGGGAACTGGTGTGGCAAGGGAAGGCTGGAAGGCAGTGACTACCACTACTGGCTCATCAGAGTGGCCAGTAGAAGTAGTGGCTTTTCCTTTTGATCCTGAGGGTTTTGATCCTGCTGATGACGTCCAAATCCACTACTAAAAAGTAATAGACACGATCGCATGCAATATAATTTACCCAACTATGAGTCGGGGTCGAATCCCACAGAGAACAATGTGTAGGCGATTAGGAATGTGAGAAAATTATCGCTTATTGCGCAGTGCCAAACACTAAGAATTTGGTTTTGAAAATGTTTATATCTAAATGCGTAAATGTAAACTAACCTAGAAAGCAAGTAAAATGATCAATGGCTACAAGTATGTTTGCATCGGGAATTACACTCAAGTAACGATCCAATATATTTCATGATTTTACAAATATGAGCGAGTTTATGTTAATTAGCCACGGATAATAATTCTTAATTAGCTTCTTCCGAAGACTAACAAGACTTCGTAATTGAATTATCCCTAAAATAATTGGAAGATTAAGCACACCCGGAAAGGCTACAAGTAGTTCAATCCTATCCCTAGGTAGAATCTATAAAATGAGGGTTAACGCCTCAAGTTCTTGTTAATTAATCTTTCCCAACCCCAAATTATCTTTTCCAAAATTAATTCGGAGTTAATGGGTGAGTCCTAGGGTTAGCTAATCCCTTTGGAAACATTAAAGAACAAGAATAATTAAAATAACAATAACTCACTTCATAAAAGAATAAAAATCATTCAATACATAAGCACAACAAGGTATTTAATCCACACTTTAAATATGAGTATTTCCATAAACAAGATTCAAGTGTTGGAAATAAATACTACACACTTAAATAATCAATACAAAGCAAGGAAATGAGGAAATAAATATAAATGGGTAAGAAATCTTAACCACAAGCTTCAATCTTCAAAACCCAAGTGTGTGTGCAAAACCCTAGCTTCAATACTTGTTCTCTCTAGCTCTATGAACTGAAAATAAGCCAAAGATATGCCAAAGATCCTTTACAAATGAGCTGATTTGGGTATTAAAGGGTTTGGGGTCAATAATGTGAAATTCCAAAACTACCCAGTTTTCACGCCCAGTTCTTCATCGCGTTCGCGTTAACCGCTTCGCGTTCGCGAAGGTTTGATATTCTGATCTGACCCGTTCGCGCTTGGACCTACGCGTTCGCGAAGCTTTGGGTCTGGAATCTATGCGTTCGCGTTCAGGTATACGCGTTCGCAAAGTTTTGGATTTTGAACCATCGTGTTCGCGTTTGTCCCTTCGCGTTCGCGTAGGTTATGTTTCCAGCTCCTTCGCGTTCGCGTTGTGCCTTCGCGTTCGCGAAGGGCAAATCACTGGCAGACATCATTTTTGTTCATTTTAGCTCCTTTTGATCTGTTTTCACTTGGTTTCTCCATCCTTTACTTCTAAATCACTTAGAACCTGTAAAATGGAAGTAAACGACATTAAGCACACGATTTTATCACTTAAACATAGTAAAAAGTATAGGTTTAAAGACAAGATAAGCTGGTAAAATACCAACTTATCAAACCCCCAAACTTAAACTATTGCTTGTCCTCAAGCAATGAAAGCGACAAAATCTCCTCCCAAGTAGTTAACTCAACAATGCATCCATATCATGCCAAGCCAAAAAGGTCTACTATAAGCACAAAAACATGACTTCGATTGGTACCAACAATTACTCCAAAGCATATGAGTTTTCAAGCACTTCTCATGAACTTCATTATACTTCAAGTGCTCGAATACTAATGCAAATCAAAGTAGCAATCAAGTCATGACACTAAAGCTTCAAAATTTGCCTCTCTATCACAATCAACTTTCTTTGATCATTCCTTCCAATTGAAAATGGGATTCAATTCACAACTCAACTCTCATGTGCCCTCACATTTAAGAGAGGTTCCCACACTCATATATCTTAATTCAAAGCAACATGGGATGTCAAATGGAAAGAATTTACTCTCTCTCAAAAAGATGTTCAAATGCATACAAGTAGTACCATAGGCTTGCCCTTCATGTATTCCTCCACTAATGTAGACAACTTGGTTCAAAATCAATTAGGACTTAAAGGGTTGTAGTGTAGGCTTTTGGTTAAGGTAGGGCACAATTTTGGTTAAAATGACTCAAAACCTCCCCAAGCACTACAATATTTACAATTAAAGTCCACTTCCTTCAAAAACATTTTCCATCCTTTCATCACTTTTCATTCCACACCTAGTCTTCCCTTTATTCACGACTTTTTATCATTTTATTCTATATACCCTTCTTTTTTTTCTTTTTTTTTGTTTTCTTTCCTTTCAAAGTCAAGGAAGATTTCATATATTTTTTTGTTTGTTTTCTCTACCTTCCACCTTTTCAAACAACTTCCATATCATAATTTTTTCAACCTTCACCCCCAAACTTAGGCTTTTAGCCTATGTTTGCACTTTCAAAGTACTTAAGGAGGTAGGGTGCCAAAAGCTAGATCAATTAAGAACAAAGGATTTAAGCTTGTAATATGGTTGCCAAAGAATAAGGTTAAAGGCTCAAAATGGGTTGACTAGGGAAAATATTCAAGGGTAGGAATTTTAAGGAATACTAGCGGTCCAAGGAAGGCCTAATATCATTTTTCAAATCAAGTTAGTCTATAATTTCGCCTTGAAGCACATTCCGGGCAAGTTCTAGACTACAAGTAATGCAGAAGAACTCACAATAAATCTCACCACACATGGCACATGAAAACTCAAGTGGAATACAAATCAAAAATCCAATTGAAACAAATGACTCAAAGAGGTTACAAATATAGCATAGAGGAAGCTATTTAGTGAATTAAAGAGCCAAAATTTGAGTCTAAAAGTCATGACATCTTTACTTCAATCATTTTTCTTTTTCAACAACCAAAAATATGCCGAGGTTTAAATTATGTTGGTACCAAGCAAGCCACAACTTGGTCAATGGGCACAAACCCCAACTCAAACCATTTATTTTTCCTAAATTAACAAAAGCTAATTCTAACTACAAGACTAATTCCCTTAAGAAAGTTGTCTATCTATCCATCATCGGGAAAAGTCGACAAAAATTTTCTACAATTACCCGGTTCAAGAAGAGAATTGGCATCCTTGGAAAAAGAACCGTGGTATAAATAAAACCAAGGATATCGCCACTAACATAAAACATACTATATGAAAAAAAATTTAAGAAGCTAATAAAAATTAATTCAAGAAGCTAATAAAAAATTAAGAAGCTAAGAAGCATCAAGTAACTAAAAAAAAAATTAGGAGCTAAGAAACATACTAATATAACACATCACATGAAAATATACTAACAACAAAATAAAAATAATCACAGTACCAATCTGCCATCCCCACAGTTATCCACAATTATACAACAAGAACAGTTATACAAGATGCCACCCCCCAACTAAAGATATTGCAATGTCCCCAATGCAACTAAAAATGATAGAGTAAAATGGTGGAAAGTGCACCCTGAATACTGCATCAGTCAGAACTGGAGGTGGTGGGAAATTTAAGCTCCAAGTCTGCATCATCATCATCCTCCGAGTCATGTGAACCACAAAATGTGCTCAGCTTTTGCATCATCTTGGACAACAGCTTGCTTTTCTTCTTTTCATGCTCCTTGAACTTTCTCTGCCTCTTTTCAATCTTTCCTTGCCGGCGACTCATGTTCTCCCACCTGGTGTTAATGGCCTCCACCTTGTTCGTGATATCTTTTTGCTCTTTGACCACATCCGCCATGGATGGTGGGGCACCAGCTCTAGTAGATGTGTTAGCCCCAGGTGGGCCAGTAGGAAGACCAACTATAAGCTGCCTAACATGCGCATCTACTCCATATATCTCGCTTGACAAGTGGCGCATAGTGTGAGGACCGGACTGGAGTGGTCCCATGGGGTCAAAGGATCCGGCGGGATCAGTGGTGGTCTCGGAGAACTGCCTAAATGAAGAGGAATCAACATCAATGCGCCTCTTTTTCTGTTTATCACTGGGTCCCCTTTTCAGCAAGGGATGGATCATTGGCTTTCCTGGACCTTTCTCAACATCATTGGGGCGCTTAAGCACCCCAGCATCATAGCAAAGTCTAGTGATCAAGGATGGAAAGAACAGGCTCTTGGACCGCCCATGAGTGGCTTCCTCAATTTCTCGGACAAAGTGTTCCCCCACATTCACAGGGAGTCCATCCATAATAGCAGCAATTATCAGTGCCATGTCAGGTGTCACATCAGTGTCATTAGTAGAGGGTGACACTCTTGAACAGATAATGGAGAGCCATGTCTTTGCCTCAGCTGTAAAATCATGCGAATCCACTCCCTTGTGCACTGTCAGCCACTTTGGGGTAACCCCATCATGTAGCTTGTCTACCAACCACTAGTTTCCCCCTACTTTGGCTCTGTCTCTGTAGACCGCGTTGTCAACATTGGGGAGGCCATAAACACCATTGATTATTTCAGGGCTGAAGTGGACTTGCACGCCCCGCACAGTAGTAACAAAGGCACCTTGGAAGTCAGTCATCAAGGCGTTTGCATAGAATTCCAGAACTATTGTGTGGTTGGCGTTATTTGGTTGCTCAGCAAAGCAAATCCGTCTGCTCTCCACCAAACGTGCATAGAAGCCCGGCATTTTAGCTTCAACTTTTTCCAAGTTCATGCCTCTCTCCAAGATGATGGTCTTGGACAAGAGTTCATCGTATCTCCGCTCACATTTTGCAGATAGAAACCGCTCACGATCAAAGGCTTCCTCTTGTCCAGGTCCGAAGATATGTTCTTGTGCAATTTCATTATGTTCCGGTTCCATTTTAAGCCCAAAGTACCTACAAAATCGACCAACAATGTTAAAAGCTCATACAGACACTTAAAACAAGGTATTAGGACGTATTTAAGCCAAAGAAATGGGCGAAAAAGGTCCCGGGCAGAGCTGTGCGAAGCTACTGTTTTGTGCCATTTTTGGGACTGCCAGGCATTGCTCTTTGCGTTCGCGAGCAGACAGCCGCGTTCGCGAAGAGTAAAAAAAAATTTGCCCAGACTCAGACCTTCGCGTTCGTGAGAATACCATCGCGTTCGCGAAGGTCAAATTTTTGCACCCCTACTGCTATGCCTTCGCGTTCGCGGGCAGATCGCCGCGTTCGCGAAGGTCATCTTCTTCCCCAGAAATTTTTTTTCTTTCAGGTTTTTCTTCAAACAGTTGGCGTGCCCATTTTTCTTTGTTCATTTTCAGCACATTTATGCACACATTTTACCCAGAATTTTCTTACAAATAAACACTCACACTCAACCAATCTCACCCAGCAAGCAACAACCAATTTCAAGCATCAATTTGCAACTTAATACTTAAAATTTTTACCCTAAGGAACAAACAACAATGAGTGCTCTTTTATTTCACAATTTACACAAAGAAAAAGAAGAAAAGAAACAAAAATTAATTGAGAGGAGAGTGAAGATTACATACCTTGAAAATGGAGATGAAAATTTGCAAGAACTTGAAGATTTTAGACACTTTGAAATTTTGGGTGCTTAAGGGGTTAGAGGTCTGTTTCTTGTGCAGAAGAGGGGTTAATTTCATTTTCAGTAGCCCTTTTGTTATTTTATCTCACCTGACCCTACGCGTTCGCGGTGGTTGCGCGCGTACGCGAAGGGTAGTTGTTGCTGATGGCCGCGAACGCGTGAACTGTTCAAGCGAACGCGATGGTTAAGATTTGCTAAACCTTCGCGAACGTGTTATGCTCTCGCGGACGCGTAGAGCAAGTTTTTCCTGCACTGGCACAGTTCTGGCAGCTACTGGTTTTGGCTCTCCGGAACACCCCGACCTGCTCAAATAAACTCCAAAAAATCTAAAACTTGGCAGATTAGTCACAAATAATATTCTAAGCTATTCTAAAAAAGGAAATTTCAAAAAAAAATAAATTTTTTTGAAAAAACGATGGGTTGCCTCCCACCAAGCGCCGCATTTAACGTCGTGGCACGACGCAAACAACTTTACCACTTTTCTCGCCACTTGGATGATATGAATTGGGTACCTAGCTTGGAATCAATCTTGTGATCACGAGCGATGGGGGGTGGTAAGTCAATGATCAAGCCAATCCTTAAATTCTTCATTTTGCACTTCTTGGCTCTCATGTGAGGAATGTCATTTTGCTTTCTTGCTTCCTCAAACTGTAAAATGTATGATTGTTGTCTTTCCTCCTCGCAATTCCTCATTGACTCGTGTAGTTCAATTCCCACATCACCACACAATTCCAATGTTAAAAAATGCTTGGAATGTGACTTCAAGCCTTCACTTCGCAATTTTTCTATTTTGACATCCTCTTCTTCCCCCGGATTAGAGTCAATATCAACCGCATTTGCATTTATACCGGTTGACTCTAATTCCACATTTTTCTTGGCATCTCTAACAATTATGGAGTCGGTTGGCGGATGTTTAATTCTTGAATCCTCAAAGTAAAGCTCACTTTCTTCCTCGGAATTTGACTCTTCTTGGCTCTCTTCCACACTCTCAATTTGTTGGGCATAGTGAGCCTCAACCAATATTTTCATGTGCTCTTCCAAAGTGCGGATGTGTTCATCATTGTAATTCAAGCCTTGTTTCAAGTTCTCGAGTGCAAAGTTGTGCTTCTCCTCATTTTCAAGAATGGTCTCCAACATGAGCATCATTTTCTCATTTTGAGCATTTGAGAGTTCTTCTTGGTTTTGATCAAGTGCCAAGGAAGGATTTTCAATTTCAATCTCCAAGGAAGGTTCTTGGATATCATTCACTTCCGAGGCTTTTTGAATCCTTAAGGCTTCAATCATCTCATCCATTTGTGAGTGCAACCTTTCAAGTGCCAAGTCATTTTGGAGACTATTCTCCAAAAGCTCCTCCAAGGCATTTTGCTCCTTGTTTCCTTTGTCAAGTAAACACTCCAACATAAGCTTGAACTCTCCACTTTGGCCATGCTCAACTTCTTCAACTTCCATAGCCCTATAACTTTCATCACAAAAAGTAGAATCATCATAGTAGGGGCTTGGGGAAGGGAAGGACAAATAGACACAATCATCCCAACGACCATTTTGAAAACCACACCTATCACAAATACTCCACTCATAGGGTTGAGATTGTGCGCACAATCCACCCCCGGGAGAATTTAAACAATTTTGCCACGAGTGTGGTCCTCCACAATAAGGGCAAGGGTCATCAAAGTATGAACGACTACCATGCGACCAATTTTCATTATATGATGCCATTTTTCAAAAATATGAAAATAAACAAGAAACAAACAAGAAAAATAGACCAAGGTAAGAAAATTTAATTACACAAATATTCAAAAGTTTGGACCAAAGCACTTTCGCTTATTTCTCAAACAACCTAAATTACGCCAAATTGTTCCCCGGCAACGACGCCAATTTTGATGACGTCCAAATCCACTACTAAAAAGTAATAGACACTGTCGCATGCAATATAATTTACCCAACTATGAGTCGGGGTCGAATCCCACAGAGAACAATATGTAGGCGATTAGGAATGTGAGAAAATTATCGCTTATCGCGCAGTGCCAAACACTAAGAATTTGGTTTTGAAAATGTTTATATCTAAATGCGTAAATGTAAACTAACCTAGAAAGCAAGTAAAATGATCAATGGCTACAAGTATGGTTGCATCGGGAATTACACTCAAGTAAATATCCAATGTATTTCATGATTTTACAAATATGAGCGAGTTTATGTTAATTAGCCACGGATAATAATTCTTAATTAGCTTCTTCCGAAGACTAACAAGACTTCCTAATTGAATTATCCCTAAATCAATTAGAAGATTAAGCACACCCGGAATGGCTACAAGTTGTTCAATCCTATCCCTAGGTAGAATCTATAAAATGAGGGTTAACGCCTCAAGTTCTTGTTAATTAATCTTTCCCAACCCCAAATTATCTTTTCCAAAATTAATTCGGAGTTAATGGTCGAGTCCTAGGGTTAGCTAATCCCTTTGAAAACATTAAAGAACAAGAATAATTAAAATAACAATAACTCACTTCATAAAAGAATAAAAATCATTCAATACATAAGCACAACAAGGTATTTAATCCACACTTTAAATATGAGTATTTCCATAAACAAGATTCAAGTGTTGGAAATAAATACTACACACTTAAATATTCAACACAAAGCAAGGAAATGAAGAAATAAACATAAATGGGTAAGAAATCTTAACCACAAGCTTCAATCTTCAAAACCCAAGTGTGTGTGCAAAACCCTAGCTTCAATACTTGTTCTCTCTAGCTCTATGAACTGAAAATAAGCCAACGATATGCCAAAGATCCTTTACAAATGAGCTGATTTAGGTATTAAAGGGTTTGGGGTCAAAAATGTGAAATTCCAAAACTGCCCAGTTTTCACGCCCAGTTCTTCATCGCGTTCGCGTTAACCGCTTCGTGTTCGTGAAGGTTTGATATTCTGATCTGAAGCGTTCGCGCTTGGACCTACGCGTTCGCGAAGCTTTGGGTCTGGAATCTATGAGTTCGCGTTCAGGTATACGCGTTCGCGAAGTTTTGGATTTTGAACCATCGCGTTCGCGTTTGTCCCTTCGCGTTCGCGAAGGGCAAATCACTGGCAGGCATCATTTTGTTCATTTTAGCTCCTTTTGATCTGTTTTCACTTGGTTTCTCCAGCCTTTACTTCTAAATCACTTAGAACCTGTAAAATGGAAGTAAACGACATTAAACACACGATTTTATCACTTAAACATAGCAAAAAGTATAGGTTTAAAGACAAGATAAGCTGGTAAATTACCAACTTATCACCTGCGGGCTTGGGATTGTCTGGGCTCTTTAGGTTGTACCAAGAAAAGGGCATTTTCGGCTTCACCTTCAAATCAAAGCTCCTCCCCTCTACCTCCTGATCCTCAAAGTACATTGTGAGGAAGTTTAGGAAACGATATGATCTATCACCTTCTCCCTCGCTCGACACCCTGGTAATAACCTTAGATATGATATTCCCGACATTGAGTGGGAACCCTGCCATGATGGAAGCCATTATGATAGCTCGGGAGACTGGCAATGTGTTTTCATGAGTAGTGGTGTCTAGCCTGTCGCAAACAAAAGTCTCCCACCCCTTCACCTCGAAGTTCAGGGTGTTCCTCAGAATCTGAACCCTAGCTGTCAACCATGCTGGGGTGGTACCTGGGAGTGCCAGGTATTCTGCTAACCACGGACGGGCTTCCTCATCCAATGCCACCTTTTCCAAGTACAGTGATTCATCTTCCTCAACGAAGCCAAGGTAGTCATTTATAGTCTTTCCATCAAACCGAATCTTCAAGTTCCGCACCTTAGTCACTTTAGTGCCCTTTTTTATGTGGGCGGCATTTGCATAGAACTCCTTGACTAAGTGCTCGTTTGCATCCCAAACTTTGCTTGTAAAATAATCCCAGCCCGATCACTCTTTGAATTGCCTCTTTACATTAGGGTTGTGAGGCAGAAGGTCCCTCTCAACGAATTGTCGCTCAAGAAACAATTTCCTCTGAGGCCACCACTCTCGAAACTTGTGGCATGCAACCTCACTAACAAATCTCCTTTGCCAAGCCTTCGGGTTTCTAGTTCTTTCCACACCCCCGGTTTGGGGTTCTCCCCCTTCTTCTTCATCAATGGGATCCTCACCGGGTGTTGAAGAGGTAGGTGAGGTTGAAGCTGAAGATTCACTCTCTTCTGATGAGCCTCAGACGACTCAGCAACAGAGGCAGCAGGATCAGTTGGGGAGCCCGGTGGTGTTGGCTCATCCGTCATCCGGAATCTCTCCGGGAAGTTTGACACATGTGTGGGGACAGAATCAGTCTCTGAACCCTCATGGGATGGCACATACTCACTCCCGGTAGAATGGGAGGCATCTTTGTGTGCATCTCTTATCTGCTTTCTCATCTCCCCAATGGATTTCCTCACAGCTGTGGTTAATTTGATTTGTCCTCATCCCCTACCCCGGGAGGACTCCCCTCTTCCTTTCTGTTTGTCACCACCTCCTCTTGATTTAACCATTGTCTGCAAGGAGAATTTAGTTAATGCCTGTTAGTATCAATACCAGAAGAAGCAGTGAAGAGTATGATTGGAAACAGTTGACCGCGGACCGCGGAAAATGCATCGCGACCGCAAAGATACCACCGCGGACCGCGAAAAATTGCACTGCGGCCACGGTGGGGTGGGATTCAAACTACCCACCCTCTGATTCAGGTTCACCGCGGACCGCAAAAATGATGCACGGCCGCGGTAAGGCACCACGGACCGCGTAAAATCAACCGCGGCCGCGATCCTTCAAATGTACCTCTCTGAAGTTCACCATCATGGACCGCAGAAAAACACATCGCGGTCGCGGAGAGGCACCGCGGACCGCGAAAAATCCATCGCGGTCGCAGTAGGAAAAACGAAGCAACGTTGACCTAGGGTTTCTAGGTTTTATGCATTTTAGCACAAGTAAAAACACAAACTACTCCCCTAGGTAGTTAATAACAATTTAGAACTAAATTAGCCCTAATCTAATTAACATTACAGGCTCCTACGACTAATTTAATAGAAAACAGATGAAGAAGAAAAAAGAAAGAACTAAACCTATCAATTTAGAAGAAAACAAGAACAAAATTAAAGATTCATGAGTGATTGAAGTTACTAGATGTGCAATGTAGATGATTGAAAATCAGTACTTGAATTTGTGCAGCCTAGGGTTTTGATGAAGAGTGTTTTATGCTTCTTTAGAGTGAAAATGAGTGAAAAGTGTAAAATGAGGCCTATGGGTCTATTTATAGAAAAAGAACTGGGATCCACACTTCTTACCCACCGCGGACCGCAGAAAATCCACCGCGGACTGCGGTTATGAAACTCAGAAGGGCACTGGCATGGACTTTACCGCGGACCACAGAGAATGCACCGCGGCCCCGGTAAGGCACCGCGGCCCCGGTAAGGCACCGCGGACCGCAAAAAATGTATTGCGGCCGCGGTTGAAAATTCAGAGAACTATCACTTTGGCACATTTAGCACCGCTGACCGTGGTCAGTTACCGCCTCCGCAGTGAGCCCATCGTGGCCACAAAAATTGCATCGCGGCAGCGGTCGAAACTTCAGAGTGTGCAACATTTTTCAAATTTGGTCCTGCACTGCATCAAAACATCCCTACACACATCTCACAACCAGTTAGTCCTAAACACAGATCCTACACTAAGAATGAAATCACAAAGAAAGAAATAAAAACACATGGGTTGCCTCCCAAGAAGCGCCTGATTTAACGCCGTGGCATGACGCAGGTTACCATCAAATATAGATGGATCATTGCCACCACGTGGCTGTCTCAATCTTGCCAAGATAGTGCTTGACTCTGTGCCCATTAACTCTGAAGATCTTTCCATTTTTGTTTTTCAAGTCAAGTGCACCAAAAGGAGTCACAAGCACCACTTCAAAAGGTTCACTCCATTTCGACTTAAGCTTTCCCGCAAACAGACGTAACCGAGAATTGAACAAGAGAACCAAATCACCCACTTTGAACTCCTTGCCACGAGCATACTTGTCATGAAGGTACTTCATCTTGTCCATATACAAGGACGAACTGGAGTAGGCATGAAATCGGAATTCATCAAGTTCATTAAGCTGCTCCACACGAAGATTTGCTGCCACATCCCATTCAAGATTCAACTTCCTCAAAGCCCACTTGGCCTTGTGTTCCAACTCAACCGGTAGATGGCAAGCTTTCCCGAACACCAACCAGTACGGAGACATA
Source organism: Nicotiana attenuata (assembly GCF_001879085.1). NCBI lineage: Eukaryota > Viridiplantae > Streptophyta > Magnoliopsida > Solanales > Solanaceae > Nicotiana > Nicotiana attenuata. The sequence goes on along the minus strand of NC_031997.1, from coordinate 37,336,327 downwards.
CCAATCAGAGTCTTGTAGGCAGTCCTATAAGCCCATAGAGCATCTTTGACCAATCGGTCCTATTTGCATTGACTGTCTTTGACAATATACTCTTGATTTCCCTGTTTGAGACTTCAATTTCGCCACTCGCCTGAGTATGATAAGGGGTAGAAACTTTGTGATTGACATCGTACTTTGCAAGCAAAGTGTCAAAAGCTCTATTGCAAAAATGAGACCCCCCCCATAACTTATGATTGCTCGAGGAGTGCCAAACCTAGTAAAAATACTCTTCTTGAGAAACGCAACAACATTCTGGGCCTCATTATTGGGTAAAGCCACAGCCTCAACCCACTTTGAAACATAGTCAACTGCCACTAGAATGTATGTGTTGCCACATGAACTAACAAACGGGCCCATGAAATCAATGCCCCACACATAAAAGATATCAACTTCGAGAATAGTGGTGAGAGGCATCTCATCCTTCTTTGAAATTCCACCCGCTCTTTGACATTCGTCGCATCTCTTCACAAGTTCACTTGCATCCTTGTACAATGTTGGCCAGTAAAAACCACCACTAAGAACCTTTGAAATTGTCCTCGCCCCACCATGATGACCACCGTAGGAAGAAGAATGACAAGCCTCTAAAATACTCAATTGCTCCTCCTCCGGGACACATCTCCGGATCACACCGTCAGTGCAGATCTTGAACAAGTAAGGCTCATCCCAATAGTAGTCCAAACTATCCCGTTTAAGCTTCTTCCTTTGGTTAGAAGAGAGCTCACACGGTACAATACCAGTCACAAGGAAGTTGGCAACATTCGCGAACCATGGCATGCTATTCACTGATATGGAGAGGAGTTGCTCATCAGGGAAAGAATCATTAATTTCAAGACCATCAAGGACCCTCCCCTTCTCCTCCAAGAGGGACAAGTGGTCCGCCACTTGGTTTTCACATCCTTTGCGATCCACAATCTCCAAGTCGAACTCTTGAAGCAATAAAACCCATCTCATCAATCGTGCTTTGGAGTCCTTCTTGGTCATCAAGTAGCAAAGTGCAGCATGGTCAGTATGAATTATCACTTTAGCCCCATGAGATAGGGCCTAAATTTCTCCATTGCAAACACAATCGCCAACAACTCTTTTTTCATCACCATGTAATTCACTTGAGCATCATTCATTGTTTTGCTTGCATAATACACCGGGTGAAACATTTTATTCACTCTTTGACCCAAGACCGCTCCAACCGCAACGTCACTCGCGTCACACATGAGCTCAAAAGGCAAGCTCCAATTGGGTGCAGTAATAATAGGAGTGGTGGTCAACTTGTACTTGAGGAGTTCAAAAGCTATCATGCATTCCTCATTGAACACGAACTTCGCATCCTTTTCCAACAGTTTGCACAAAGGATTCACTACCTTCAAAAAGTCCTTGATAAATCTCCGGTAGAACCCCGCATGCCCCAGGAAACTTCTAACCCCCTTGACTGAAGTAGGGGGAGGAAGCTTTGAAATCACTTCAATTTTGGCCTTGTCCACCTCTATTGCGTTCTTTGAAATCTTATGGCCGAGGACAATGCCCTCCTAGACCATGAAGTGGTATTTTTCCCAGTTGAGCACAAGATTCGTCTCTTCACACCGAGCCAACACTTTGTCAAGGTTCTTCAAACATTCATCAAAGGAGTCACCCACCACGCTGAAGTCATCCATAAACACTTCCAAGAAATCCTCTACCATGTCGGTACAGATAGCCATCATACACCGCTGGAAGGTAGCCGGTGCATTACACAACCCGAAAGGCATCCTGGAAAATGCAAAGGTCCCGTATGGGCATGTGAAGGTGGTTTTCTCCTGATCCTCCGAGGCAATCAATATCTAGTTGTAGCCTGAATACCCATCTAGAAAGCAGTAAAAGGCACGCCCCGCAAGTCTATCTATCATCTGGTCAAGAAAGGGCAATGTGAAGTGATCCTTTCGGGCCATTATATTCAATTTGCGGTAGTCCATGCACACCCGCCATCCAGTAACAGTCTTGGTAGGAATCAACTCATTTTGCTCATTAGTCACCACTGTCATACCACCCTTCTTCGGCACACATGGCACTAGAGAAGTCCAAGAACTATCCGAGATGGGGTACACAACCCCTGTATCAAGCCACTTGATCACCTCCTTTTTAACAACCTCTTGCATCGCCTCGTTCAACCTCATTTGATGTTCCGCGGAGGGCTTTGCATCATCTTCGAGAATAATCTTGTGCATGCGAAAGGCGAGGCTTATTCACCAGATGTCCGCTAGAGTCCATCCAATTGCCTTCTTCCATCTTTGGAGCACCGCCAATGTAGCATCTACCTGCATGTTAGTAAGACAAGAGGAAATAATAACCGGCAAAGTTGAACTAGGGCCTAAGAATTCATACCTGAGGTGTGAAGGCAAAGGCTTCAACTCCAAAATGGGAGGTTCCTCAATTGAGGGCTTTGTTGGGGGAGTTTTTCTATTCCCAAGATCCAGAGAAAGCTTACGGGGCTCATAAGAATAAGACCCCATACCATGTAAAGCATTGACACACTCCACCCTTCCTTCATCTTCATTGACGTCTAGGTTCAACAATACTACCTCTAGAGGATCCTCCACATTTATCATGGCACTAGTATAATCAGCGATCACCTCCATGACAAGATCCACAAAGGAGCACACTTCCTTGCTATTTGGTTGCTTCATTGATTTGCACACATAAAAGACCACTTTTTCATCACCCACCCGGAAGGTGAGTTCCCCTGCTTCCACATAAACTAAAGCCTTCCCAGTTGCAAGGAAAGGTCTTCCCAAGATTATAGGCACCTCATAATCGACCTCGCAGTCGAGAATCACAATATCAGCCGGCAAGATAAATTTGTCCACCCAGACAAGAACATCATCAATTACACCCAATGGCCTCTTCATTGTTCTATCTACCATTTGCAATCTCTTGGAAGTCGGCCTCGGTTGCCCAATACCCAAAGTCTTGAAAACGGAGTAAGGCATCAAGTTGATACCTTGCCCCATATCACATAGAGCTTTTTCAAAGTTTGCACTCCCAATGGTGCAAGGAATGGTGAAACCGCCGGGATCTTCTAGCTTCAGATCCATCGAGTGCACTATTGCACTAACTTGGTGGGTCATCTTGATGGTCTCACAATCCATGGATCTTTTCTTTGTCACCAAGTCTTTCATGAACTTGGCGTAACCCGACATTTGTTCTAGAGCCTCCACCAAAGGCACATTAATTGATAAGCTCTTCATCATGTCAATAAATTTCTTAAACTGGTTCTCATTTTTATGCTTCGCGAGCCTTGAGGATAAGGTGGAGGTGGCCTTGGCAAAGGAGCCTTGGCTTTCGGCATAACCGTTTCCGGCATGTCTATTATGTGTTCCATAGACGGGTTCACGTCAATCTGAGTTTCCACCTCGTTATCTTGGATATCAATCTTCACTTCCTCATTCAAGTTCTCATCAGTCACATTCTCAACCACCAAAGGGATATCATCCTCTTGCAACTCAACTTCATCACTCAAAATTTCTTTTTGTTTGGAGGCGTTCACATCACCGCCTCGTCCACTTCTTGTGGTTACCACCATTGCATGCTATGTATTGTTCCCACCCTTCGGTTTGACTACAGTATCACTAGGTAGAGCCCCCTTAGGGTGAGTAAGGATTGTGAGATTTGGCCTAATTGAACCTCCAAGTTTCTAATTGAAGTATTGTGGGATGCTAACTGGGCATCAGAGTCAGCATTCTTTTTCATCATCTGTTCAAACATCATTTGGATTCTCCCCATTTCATTGTTGGATGAACTAGGACCTTGGGATGGAAATGGGGGTGGATTGTTCGGTTGTTGATGCATCGGGGGCCTTTGAAAGCCTTGCCCCTGATTTCCTTGATTGTTATTGTTCCAACCACCCTGATTGTTGTTTCCACCCCAGTTGTTGTTGTAGCCACTCCAATTACCCTGATTGTTCTGGTTATTGTTCTGGTTGCCCCAATTTGATTTTTGGTTGTTATTCCCCCAATTACTATTCCCTTGTTGTTGTTGATTTCCCCAATTGCCTTGGGATCTCCATTGTTGTTGTTGGTTAGAAGAATTGCCCCTTTGGCCCTGATAGTTGTTCACATATTGCACTTCTTCATTCTGCTCATCATACGCATCATCTTGGAACCCACCACTATCTTGGTCATATTGATCTGAACTCCCTTGAGATGTTGAGCTCTTTGTCTTCTTTTGTTCACTAACATGTTGACACCCTCCATAGCATTTACTTGTCGTGGAGTTTGAACCTGCTGTAATTGTGCCTTTGCTAGCTGGTTCATTGTTGTTGTCAGTTCTGCTATTGCCTGCCCATGATCATGGAGCTCTTTGTGCAAGTGAATGACTGTGGGGTCACCCTGTGGCACATTGGCTCTAGTTTGCCAAGCGGAGGACGTGTTAGCCATCTCATCCAATATTGCATTAGCCTCATAATACGGTATGTTCATGAAATTGCCCCCGGCGAGTTGGTTCACTATGCACTAATTTGTTATGTTAATGCCTCGGTAGAGTGTCTGTTGTATCATTGCCTCAATCATATCATTATTTGGGCATTCCTTTACCATAGTCCGGTATCTCTCCCATATATCATGCAGTGGTTCGTTGGGTTCCTGTTTGAAAGCTAAGATTTCATCCCTTAAGGTTGCCATGTGGCCCGGCGAGAAAAACTTTGCAATGAATTTATCCGCCAACTCATCCCATGTATGGATGGTGTGGTTGGGAAGTCTCTCTAGCCAATCCAATGCTTTCCCTCAAAGAGAGAAAGGGAAATAATCTCAACCGTAGGGCATCCTCGGACACATTCGTTTGCTTGCTCCCCCAACAGGTATCAACAAATCCTTTAAGGTGCTTGTAAGCATTTTGATGGGGAGCACCCGTAAAAAACCTTCGCTGCTCCAACAATGCCAACATCACGTTGGTAATTTGAGAATTGCCCGCCGGATACGGGGCGGGACAATTGCACTGGCATAGCCCTGGTTTGGAAGCACTCGAGGTACAACTCTTGGAGGTGGCGGGGGAGAGTCTGGAATATTATTATCATTGGCCTGTCAGCCTCTCCTTTGTCCTTCAGGTACTAGAGGTACCTCATCCTCTCCATTATCATCGACCTCCTCCCCCGGTGGAATATCTCCAAGAGGTGCGTTGTTTGCCATATTTTAGTACCTGAATTGATAATTCACCCAAGTAAGTAAACAAGAAGGAAATAAAAACTAAACACAAAACTAGATAGATTGATAGCCAAAAACCGCTTAACTCCCCGGCAACGGCGCCAAAAAGTGATCGGGTCCAACCCTACACCACTACATAGTGGCAAGAGCGGTCGATACAGCTTTTACCCGAGAAGGTCGGGATTGAATCCACAGGGAGCTAGAATGTTTGAGAATTAGGTTGCTATCTACACTAGTAACGCGCAAAGTAATTGTTTACACTTCTAAACATGCGTTGATGGTTCTCTAATCTAGATTATCGCTAATGATGCTGAAATTAAGCTAAGTATGATATCTTTTTGTGAGGTTTTCTTAATTTATGGAAAGGCACTAGGGAAGTGACTTTCCCCTAGGTGAATAATTGACGGGTTCTAAAGCCTAAGGTAAAGTTGTTATGTTTGGGATTGCAATATAGCCAATGGACGAAACTACTCACTCTATACCTCTCGGTAGCTTGAGTGATTTCGCGCTAATTGGCTTTCTCAAGACCAATTGGGTGTCAAAATTGTGCAAGCAATATAGGCTCAAGTCGGGTATTACTATCTCTAGGTTTAACCCTTTAATTGGGGCTATGACGTAGCTTGAGTGACTTTGCCCTAATTGGCTTTCTCAAGACCAATTGGGTGTCAAAATTGTGCAAGCAATATAGGCTCAAGTCGGGTATTACTATCTCTAGGTTTAACCCTTTAATTGGGGCTATCAATCTCTTGAATAAGCCCCAATTCCTTGTTGGCCTGATTTTCCTGGACTCAAGCTCTCTTTCTCAAGAAGAGCCCAAGTCAAAAAGGCACATATTAGTGTTTGTAACCACTAATTCAACATGAAAAACACAAATCAGGCCAAATATCAACCACCCATAAACATCTAAGCCCTAAAACAAGAGACCCATCAAATACCCACACTAGGGTTGAGCCACAACCATAGCTAATGGGTCTAGCTACTCATAATAATGGAAGAAATCAGATATTGAGATGAAGAATAACCCATAAAATATAATTACAAGCTAAGATTCGAAGATTCAATGTTAAACTAGCTACAAAATTACTCAAAATAGCTTAAAAAAATGGCGTTCACGTGCTCAGCTACAGATAAGATGACCTAAAAATCTAAAAAACAAGTATTTATATAAGGCCAAATTTTCTGGACAAAAATGCCCCTGAAGGAGGTACCGCGAATCGCGGAAAATGGACTTTGGCCGCGGTGAGACTACCGCGGCCGCGTAAAATCAACCGCAAACCGCGGACAAGCCTTTTTGGCTTCAAATCTTGTTCTCTGAATCTGGCCACCACGGACCGCAATAAATGGACCGCGGCCGCGATGGCTTCACCACTGCCGCATAAAATCAACCGTGGTCAGCGGTGTCTTGAAAACATCCAAACTTCAGGCTCTCTGAATCTCTTCTCCGTGGACAACAACAAATCGACCGCGGCCGCGTAGAATCAACCGCGGGCCGCGTTGCTTGAAATTTCGGGATTGCATCTTCTCTGATCTTTGCGATCGCAGACCGCGATAAAAGAACCGCAGTCGCGGTGAGTCTATTGCATCCGTGGTGAATTTACTGCTATGGCGGTGCTTTGACTTGTTCTTGGCACTTGTGCAGGTTTCACTCCTTTTTGAGCTGGTTTTGACTTCCTTGTCACTTTTTGACCAAACACTGCAAACAAGCACAACATGTAAGCTTTTGGGATTACTTGTATACACTTTTAATCCAAAACTCAAGCAAAAAGGAGTATAAAATAGACTAGAATCCCTAGTTATCAGTCAACAGAGAGATTGAAATATTTGGAGCAAGGGTTGATGGAGCTTGAGGGAAAGATGAGGAAAAGGCTTTCAGACTGTCAGAACAAGGATGGCTATAAAGGAGGGCATCTAGAAAAGGCTTACCTATTGTTGGATATGCACGACCTGGGAATCTTATTGATGGAGTCAAGAGAGCCAATCACGGGGAAGGTCCTTCGGGACCAAGTAGATTAGGAAATGATGTTCCTTACTTCTTTCTAGTTTAGTTTAGATTTCAATTGTAATAAGGCTAAATTCCATTAGTAGCTTTCTTATTATTATCGATTTAGTAAGGATTTGATTCATTTTCATATTAATAAAATGATGCAATTATCAATATTCTCCAAGTCTATTTGTCGCTTAGGCCCTCAAGCACAACGAGGTCCCCTAAATTAGGATGCAATTTATTACATGATTTTGCAAAACATATTTAATATTGCAAGCACTCTTTCAATATCCGTTACTGACTCGGTTACCTTTTATTTGTTTTTCTTTCTTTTGATTATTCCCACTCTCCAAGGTTGGTTCGTGCATACTGGCAACATCCGCATATCACACTAGATCCAGAGGTCCTCCACCTCCTCCTCCACTAAGTGATCCTAAAAGCAGAAACAAAGGGACAGGAAAAATGGATGATTTAAGCGGTATCAGAAAAGACATTGCAAAAAACGTTGAAACTCCAAATGGCCGAAGTACTCCGGCACAGAACAAATTGGTCTTACGCCCGGAACAGAAAATACTGGAGTTACAAGGAGAACTTAAGCAGGTCCGGAACTTGGCATACCTATCCCTCACCCTAAACGTCCCTAATATCAACCAACAAAACCCAAATGCCCAAAACCCGGCACCACGCCAAAACACACAGAACCAAAATCCATCGTCGAACCCTCCTACACCACATCAATATACCACACCTCCTCAGAACCATAACCCTCCACCAATACCTACTCCTCAACAACACCACAATCATCTCACTCAATACCCACAAACCACCACTCATCACACTCCCCAGAATGCACCACAACCTACTCCTGATCCCCAAAACTCAACTAATGACCACCATTATGCCCAAATCCTCGGAGTCCACCAAAGCAATCCTATATATGTGGAAAATTTACCCCACACCCCACAACAAACCCTATACATACCAGAATCAACCTAGAAGGACCTTCTTATAAAAAATATGCTGGAAGAACTCAAAAAACTCACTGGCAGAGTTCAGAGAGTCGAAGATGGTAAGGGCATTGAAGGTTTGAATTATGAGGACTTGTGCATTCAACCAGATATTTTACAGCTGGAGGGTTACAAAACCCATAATTTTGAAATATTTGATGGAACTGGTGATCCATAGGTACATTTAAGGACATATTTTGATAAACTTGTAGGAGTGGGCAAAGATGAACGAATCCGGATGAAGTTGTTCATGAGAAGCCTTATAGGAGATGTTTTGTCTTGGTACATCAGTCAGAACCCGAAGAAGTAGGTTAATTAGGTGAGCATGGCGTTAGATTTCATGGACAGATTCAGGTTCAACACAGAAAATGCACCTGACATTTTCTACATTCAAAATCTCAAGAACAAACCTACAGAAATTGATACACCCCATGTTTTAGTACGTGAAAGTATGCCATAAGTAAATTGATGAAAGCTCGGAAAATGAGATGTTACATCCCGCATTTTCGTACGTTAAAATTTCATCGTAAGCTAATCGACGTAAGATCGGAAATGAGGTTATTATTATAAGCATTATGCCATTTCAAACACGTGATGAGAGAATTCGTGAAGGAAAGAGGGTAAGCAAATCGAAGGAAATGAGTTTCGTTGAAGTTTGGCAATTTGGAATAAAATATGGTCCAAGCTATAATACCCCGTATTTACGGACTAGTGCCATACCATGTACCACATGACCATGATTATAAGGTGTATAAAGTGGGTTAAAAGTTAGTAGTACTTTATGAAATTTCAGATAATTCTTAATTATGTGGATAATTGGGGTTACTTAATGATTTTGATGGTAAGATTAACTAGGAAATTAAAGTCTTTGGATAAAGACTAAAGCATTAACGTGGCAGCCACATACACCAGCCATTAAGTGACTCTTGCACAACTTTACAAGGTGGCAACCTTTAAAGAAATAATTGGAAAATGACTTCTCAAATTCAAGATTTGCATTATTCACATAGATATGGAATTCACAAAAAGCCATAAAGGCTCTCAACGTGATTGCTTCAGTAAGTCTCTTACAAGGTTGTGATCAAATTCACAAAGTGATCACATGCAATTTTCTACAAGAAATTCATACGAGATTTCATAAGGATATAGCAACGGGATTTTGTGATTATAAGGGAGTATGGTGCAATCTTTCTCAAGAATATCATATGGATTTTTCCCTACTTCGATCCGCCGTTGTCGCAATTGACGTGTGTTATAGAGATTGTCAAGAGAATCGGCTTAGGTATGTTAAGGCTATCCCTTATTTCTTTTTGGCATGATCCATACGATACAAACGAAACGAGCAAATTCACAACTTTCATAAATGACTCTATTCATAGAAATGCTAGACATGCGTATGTTCTTGATTCCCCATGTGTCATATTATTCTATCATCTGTTCATGGGTCTCGGAAAATACGTAAGTTGATAGAGTATATTTCATGATATTAATCAAAGGCATAATGGTCTTATGACACTCCGAAAAATTTTGTTGACGTACTTCTCATGCATTGTATTCATTTGCATTGACCCGTGACCAGATGACGTTATATACGCGTATATATATATATATATATATATATATATATATATATATATATATATATATATATATGGGATGTGGGAAAATGTTACGATGTTATATACGCACCACCACCTGATCAGCTGGTATACGTTGATGATTTACCCATAGTCGCCGAGATGATATGATGGGATGCCCTCAGAGGCTTGATGATGTTATGAACGCATATATAAATGCATGGTATGACATTTATGCGCATATGCATGACATCATAATATTAAATGATTCACAGAGATATTCAGATATACATGTTGAGTCTTTTACTCTCTGTTTCTCTCATGTCTATTATTTACTGATTTTTATTCCTTACATACTCGGTACACTATTTGTACTAACGTCTCTTTTGCCTGGGGACGTTGCGTTTCATGCCCGCGGGTCCCGATAGACAGGTTAAGAGTCCTCCAAGTAGGCTATCAACTCAGTAGAAGGTGTTGGTGCGCTCCATTTTCTCCGGTGTAGCTTATTTGATCAGTATGATTAGTACATGCATTGATTGGTATGGCGGGGCTCTATCCCGACCTTTATGACATTATGTACTCTTAGATGCTTATAGACATATGTCGTGTATATGAAAGATTGTATGGCCTTGTCGGCCTATGTTTAGTGTACAAGAGATCACTTTGGCCTTATAGGCCCGTATTTCATATGTTTAACTCAGTGTATCAGGTTGGGTTGTTTTATGTCGAGTGTTCCCACATGTTTTTATTCTTGTTACCTCATACGGCCCTCCTGATCCATTTACCTATGTTGATGTAATAAGAAAGGGTCATCGATGATGTGAAATGACTCCAAAGATGAAGAGGTAAAACATCTATGGGTAGATCGTCATAGCACTAAATCTTAGTACTCCCCTAAAGGGGGAAATATGGAGTAATGTGGCATTAAGTCAGAATTAAGTGGTTCTAGTAACTATGGAATGGTAAAAAAAGAATGTGATAAAAAAATTAGAAAGGGATGAGATTGCACTTATTCAAATCCTACAGATATGCTACGATTCCAGAATATTATGCAAACACGACGTCAAGGAAAGGAAGTAAGGGTTCCTGCCTGGGATGTTATTGATAGGTAAGGAGCCAGTGCGAGAGGTAAGTTAAGATAAAGGAAATAACCCAAGAAAGATTACACGGAATATTGATATGAGAGTGGGCCAACGAGTGGTTAGTAGTTGATTTAGGAAGAGCCTAGTTATGGGTAGATAAGAGGATACAGACAAATCAATAGATCGTGCAAGATAAACAGAGTGAACCCCAACATGGGGAATTCCGTCTCAAAGATATGACATCGTGACCTTCAGAAATATTCAGATAGGAGTTGGGGTAGTTAATGATACCGTATGAGTATTATGGAAATAAAAGAGAGTCCCACTAGGAAGACAATCAAGTATCAAGTTCCGAAACAACCTTACAAGCACAAGGGCGTGGAGGTTAGTAACAACAGATAATTATAGGCGAGGAAGGACATCAAAAATTCCGTCGAGTATACGATGTAATAAGCTCGCAGCTTTACAAGAGGCAGGGGGTCCTCCCTAAGTACTACAATGAAAGACTAGCTGAGGAAGTAAGGAAGAAGGCTTCAACCTAAGCACAGTGACCTAAAGAGGAAATGGTCGTGTAACAACAGTTTCACAACAACATTGTATGCACTCCATAAGAGAGTGACACCTATCGTGGCTAATGAGCCGGAAGTGAAACCAAAAGCTATAGTCGAGATCATATGAGTTGCACAAGAAAAAAAACTCCAGCATGAGTGAGAACTAAGATAAGCCAAGTACTCATGCAATAAGTGGCGGAACGACCAGGAAAGGTAATGCCTATTTAAAGAAAGCTGAGAAGGAACAAAAAGAATTATTCGATTAACGATCCAGAGTTAGTTACGTTATGAACGCACTTAAGAGTTCGGAGTATTATCCATGCAGCATATATATTGACATTCATACAGCCATAAAAGATTCCGGTATAAGTTAAAAGAAAGAATTGAGCCCAGGTCATAGACAAAGGATTGAATTGTTAGAAGATTGTATCATGGATATTCCATAACGTCCATGAGGGGCTAAAGTAATAACTAATACCATGAGCCGCAGATTGGAAGATAGCTTAAGCCTACATAAAGGTTGATCAGAGGGAAGAGGAAACTAAAGAGTTACATCAACTAAGTAAATCAGGAATTTATTATTGGACGCAGAAAATTATAGACCTCGTGATTGAAAATATTGCAGAATCACTCGTAATATCAGACGTACAAAAGTGATAGTACAGTAGCCATATTCTATAACGGCTTTACAATAAAGCTAGTTAGAAGAATACCAGCCTCTTAAGAAGTCTATATGAAGCTCTCACCGGATTGTGTATACACCAGAGATGCAAGTATTATAATAGAACTTCAAGTTGTGGATGTGAATTATACCTTTGTCGAAGGGAGGTCATGAAAGAGATAGAAGATATGATGCGAAATTTAAGGTAGGTATGGTAATGGTGAACAACGTACGAGATACTCAAGTGTAGAAAGTTGTGAATAATCCATACTTCAGATAGAAGGATAGAAGCGTTAAGATTCAGTATCCAGGAATGATAGCGGCGTCGTCAGTGGCATATCTTCCAGCCTATGGTTTCTAGTTATCGGGAGGTCTAGTTAAGAGAGTAAAAGAAGAGTTAGAGACGATGTGATGCCTCGCTTGATGTTCCAGAATAACACAAGGAAATCTATGGTGCAAGAAAATTGAAGGAAGGTTGCGAGTAGTATAAATGGATATGTGTAGGTCGCAAGCTAAAGTATGGTAGAGCGACAAGGTTTTAGGAAGACGGGAGTAAGGATAAGAATAGGCGAGTGAGAAGGCGACGAGAATGGATAAGTCCTCGGGATTAAGCCCATAAAAACAAGAAGGCCTAATGATTTCTCTATGTTATATAAAGCTCAGTATAGCCTGAATGAACTCAAAGGAGTCTAAGAATAGTAGCATTTAAAAGAAATGGAATGCTGCCCTGGTAATAGAGTAAGGGTGTAATTATGACAAATAAATGATGACGTTTGGGCCTTCGACTGAGTAATGATTTGAAGAAGAAAAGAAAGGAATTTCATGAATGGTATAAGATTAAAATACCCACGTAAGGTGAACCACATTAGGATGCTATGAAATACGGTTATGAAAGCATGGTATCGCCCCAGGTGGATCAGTCTAATCATTTCAGATGTTCCCCGATGAGACGTTAGCCCTACTGATTATGTAAGAAGTTTCAAGTTATCAGTGGTAGATTATAGATCAATATTGCGATGAATCAACATTGGATGGATAAAAGTTACAAAGTATGAGATAATATTAGGCCGTCATTCTTAAGATGAACAGTAATGAGGAAGTATTAAAGGACTTAGATTTATACATATAAGATAAGCAACGAGAGTAACTTGGAGTTTGGTAACAGAGCTTAGTAACGATAAATCCGAGTAAGAGTTAGGGTATAGTATGACCTACCTAGATGCAGTAAAATCATATGGGTGGATAAACGGATCTATGAAATAAGATATAGCAATATTAGTAAGTTCGACAAAGTACCGAGCGAAGAACTTTAGCACACCTATAGATACCCAGAGGGACATCTTGTCAAGTTCTGTATATGTTCCCAAAGTGAGGTCTAGAGATTGGCTAAAAGCTGAAGAGAAGAGTCGCATAGGCACACATACAAGCAAAAAGTCATACATGCAGCATGACAGAAGGTAAAAACAGTTTCGAGATTGGAAGGATTACGACCACAAGTCGTTGTATGAGTACTAAAATGTTCAAAAGACATAAGTTGTGAAAATGATAAGTGTATCAGTCAAAATTCGAGGACGAATGTTCCAGGGGGGGAGAATGATGTTACACCCCATGTTTTCGTACGTGAAAGTACGCCATAAGTAAATTGATGGAAGCTCGGAAAATGAGATGTTACATCTCTTATTTTCGTACGTTAAAGTTTCATCGTAAGCTAATCAACGTAAGATCGGGAATGAGGTTATTATTATAAGCATTATGCTATTTCAAACACGTGATGAGTAACTTCGTGAAGGAAAGAGGGTAAGCAAATCGAAGGAAATGAGTTTCGTCGAAGTTTGGCAAATTGGGATAAATGGTCCAAGCTATAATACCTCGTATTGATGGACTAGTGACATACAAGGTACCACCTGACCATGATTATAAGGTGTATAAAGTGGGTTAAAAGTTAGTAGTACTTTAAGTAATTTGAGATAATTCTTAATTATGTGGGTAATTGGGTTTACTAAATTATTTTGATGGTAAGATTAACTAGGAAATTAAAATCTTTGGATAAAGACTAAGGCATTAACGTGGCAACCACATACATGAGCCATTAAGTGACTCTTGAACAACTTTGCAAGGTGGCAACCTTTAAAGAAATGATTGAAAACTGACTACTCAAATTCAAGAATTGTATTATTCACATAGATATGGAATTCACAAAATGCCATAAAGGCTCTCAACGTGATTGCTTCAGTAAGTCTCTTACAAGGTTGTGATCAAATTCACAAAGTGATCATACGGAATGTGCTACAAAAATTCATACGAGATTTCATAAGGTAATAGCAACGGGATTTTGTGATTCTAAGGGAGTACGGTGCAATCTTTCTTAAGAATGTTATATGGATCTTGCCCTACTTCGATCCGCCGTTACGTGTTGTTGCAATTGACGTGTATTAGGGGGATTGTCAATAGAATTGGCTCGGGCATGTTAAGTCTATCTCATCTTTCTTTTGGCATGATCCATACGATATAAACGAAACGAGCAAATGTACAACTTCCATAAATGACTCTATTCATAGAAATGCTAGAGATCCCTATGTGTCATATTATTCTATCATCTGTTCATGGGTCTTAGAAAATACATAAGTTGATAAAGTTTATTTCATGATGTTAATAAAAGGCATAATGGTCTTATGACACTCTGAAAGATTTTATTGACGTACTTCTCATGCATTGCATTCATTTATATTGACCCATGACCAGATGGCATTATATACACGTATATAAGTATGTATATNTATATATATATATGGGATATGAGAAAAGGTTACGGCGTTATATACGCACCACCACCTGATCAGCTGGTATACGTTGATGATTTGCACACAGTGGCTAGATGATTTGATGGGATGTCCTCAGAGGCTTGATGATGTTATGAACACATATATACATGCATGGTATGACATTTATGCATATATGCATGAAATTATAATATTAAATGATTCACAGAGATATTAAGATATATATGTTGAGTCTTTCACTCCATGTTTCTCTCATGTCTATTGTTTACTGATTATCATTCCTTACATACACGGTACATTATTCGTACTGACATCCCATTTGCCTGGGGACGCTGCGTTTCATGCTCGCAAGTTCCGATAGACAGGTTGAGAGTCCTCCAAGTAGGCTATCAGCTCAGTAGAAGGTGTTGGTGCGCTCCATTTGTACGGAGTTGCTTATTTGGTCAGTATGATTAGTACATGAATTGATTGGTATGACGGCGCTCTGTCCTGACCTTTATGACATTATGCACTCTTAGATGCTTGTAGACATATGTCATGTATATGAAAGATTGTATGGCCTTGTCGGCTTATGTTTAGTGTACGAGTGATCATTTTGGCCTTATAAGCCCATACGTCATATGTATAAGTCAGTGTATCAGGTTGGGATATTTTATGTCGAGTGTTCTCTCATGTTTTATTCTTGTTACCTCATATGGCCCTTCTGGCCCATTTACCCATGTTGATGTAATAAGAAAGATACGTTATGCTGGTACTCGGTTGAGTAAGGCACCGGGTGCCCGTCTCGGCCCATCGGTTTGGGTCGCAACAGAAACTTTCTGCGAGTATGCTACTTGGTGGAGATCTGAAGCTACAATGGTAAGGCCAGCGCTTGAAGAAGAACAGATGAATAAGTTCTTTGTCAGAGCTCAAGACCCGCAATACTATGAAAGGCTGATGGATATTGATAACCATAAATTTTCTAACATCATCAAATTGGGAGAAAGAAGAGAATAGGGGATCAAGAATGGAATAGTGACAAATTTCAAAGCACTCCAGGCCACAAATAAAGCTTTGCAGTCAGGAGGTATCTCTAAGAAGAATGAAGCGGGTGCTGTAATGGTAGCCCAAGGTCCAAAGTCTCCTCTCACAGACCAAACACCTCCACCCACATACTAGCCTTCACCCCCCAGATACCAACAACCTGCTACCACCAACCACACCTATAACACCCAACCCGCATATTATCACTCACCACCAACCTCCTGCCAAATTTCCAAAAACCAAGACCAAACTTCGGCTGCAGAACACCCAGACAATATACTCTGATTGCTGAACCCATAGACCAACTGTACGAAAGACTGAAGCTTGCTGGTTATGTCACTCCCATTCTCGCTGTTACTATGGAAAACTCTTCTCAGTGGATTAACCCAAACAAGACATGAGCCTATCACTCAAGCATGAAGGGTCATACCATTGATGAGTGTCGCACTCTGAAGGACAAGATTCAGACACTGATCGACACTAAGGTCATACAGGCAAAGGAGGCTGCACCCAATGTTTGTACGAATCCTCTCCCGGATCACAGAGGAGAGGGAGTGAATGTGATAGAGACCAATGAAGAATGGGATCCGAAGGGGTCAATTGGACTCATTCGGGAAGGGGTGATCCTAAAACATCTCCAGTTACCCTCACACCCATTGGGTATGAACCCAAGCACCACTTGAAGTTGAGGTAACTGCACTAGCACCGCTTGAAGTTGAGGTAACCACAACCTTCACTGTGATGGTAGCACCCACACCATCTTACAAGTCTGATGTTATACCATGGGATAATGTTGCGGAAGCAAGGAGGAAAGGAAAAGCAAAACTGGAAGAAACAGGTGCAGCACAGTGCATGACCAGAACGGGCAGGGTTTATACTCCTAAGCACTTAGGAAGAACAAGAAAGGAAGCTACATCTAAGCCACCTGCCATTGAGACTGGCCCTGATAACCTTTGGAGAAAAGTGCAAGCGAGAGAATACTTGTGGTTGATCATTTGAACAAAACTCCCGCCCAGATATCTATCTTATCACTGCTGCAAAACTCTGAGACACACAGGAATGCCTTGATAAAAGTACTGAGTGAAGCATATGTACCCACCAACATGACTAGTGGGGAAATGGCCAAATGGTCGGGCAGGTACTGGAAAGCCACAAAATCAGCTTTCATGAAGATGAGCTGCCACAGAAGGACTAAGTCACAACAGGGCATTACATATCACAGTGCAATTTGAGGATAAGTTCATCGCCAGGGTCCTGATAGATGGGGGTTCAAGTCTCAATATATGTCCACTGACTACTCTAAAGAGGTTGGGTAAAGGCATGCACGAGATACGAGCAAGAAGTATGAATGTGAAGGCATTTGATGGATCTCAAAGAGCCACAATCGCAGAAATCAACCTCAGCCTACAGATGGGTCCCAACCTAGTTTGATGTTGAGTTTCAAGTGCTGGATATATCTGCTACCTATAACCTATTGTTGGGGCGGCCGCTGGGACAGTGGCTTCTACTCTGCATCAAGCTGTGAAGTTTGAATGGAACCATTAGGAGGTGATCATCGATGGGGATGGAAGTAATCCCAGTTATACCAGTCAAACTGTTCCAGTCATCGAGAATAGGAAAAAGCTGGGTGGACAAACATACCATTGTATCGAGTGCATCAATGCAATTGAAAAAGACAAACGGTGGAGCAACAGCTGATGATGAATCCTAGCAACTTTTCGGCAGGGACTCCGAAGGCACACTTGCAGTATTTAGTTTCAAATTGTACCTTCGAAGCCGATCAAAGAATTTCCTAAAATCTGCTATATGATCTATGCTTCTTCTGGACTTGATGATGACGTTATCCACGTACACCTCTATTTCCTTGTGTATCATGTCGTGGAAAATGGTGTCATGGCCCTCATGTAAGTGACTCCAGCATTCTTTAAACCAAACGATATCATTTTATAACAGTACATCCCTCATGGCGTGATAAAGGCTGTCTTTTCGGCATCCTCTTCATCCATCCAGATTTAATGATACCCCATGAAGCAATCCACAAAAGACTGTAGTTCATGCTTGGCACAATTGTCGATCAGTATGTGTATATTGGGCACGAGAAATCATCTTTGGGACTCGCCCTATTTAAATCCCGGTAATCAACACATACTCTGACTTTCCTATCTTTCTTCGGAATCGGCACAATGTTGGCCAACCATGTCTGATATTCAACCACTCTGAGAACCTTGGCTTTGATTTTCTTAGTGACTTTCTCTTTTATCTTCAGACTCATATCCGACTTAAATTTTCTAAGCTTTTGTTTTATTGGTGGACACATGGGATTGGTAGGTAGCTTGTGAGCCACTATGGATGTGCTCAGACCAATAATATTATCGTAAGACTATGAAAAGATATCCTCATACTCTTTTAAGAATCGGACATACTCTTCCTTCTCTAAAGTCGACAGGTGAATGCTTATGCGTGTTTCCTTGACCATTTTGGAGTCACCTGAGTTAACTGTCTCAGTCTCTAAATTAGACTTAGGCTTGTTTTCAATGTTTTCCACTTCTCTAAAAATTTCCTCACGTATTATATCATCTTCCAGATCCTCAGAATCATTATCCTTATGTTGCATTGTCTCATTACACGTCACAGTCGTAGGTTCATCGGGATAGGTAATAATAATGCTATAGAGAGAAAATGTATAATAAATACTATAAATAGCAATGCATCAATAAAATCTTGAAAACGTCAACAAGTGTGGCTCGATGACTCGAGTGATTATTTCAAAACAAAATACTGAAAATGTCTTAGATGTTCAAAAATTGCTTTAAAAATAATTGTTGTTAATTGCCAGGCTACCCAGGAACTCCACGGGCCCGGGATGGTGCAGCAGTCCAATTCTTGAGAACAACTCCTTTCTCCATGGTCTGAATAGTAAGGTCTTCCTCCTCCCCCTCCTCAACTATCACACTGCAATCCATGTCTTCATCATCCAGAAACAGCTTCCTCATGCAAGCTAAGGCTTCATCTTCCTCAGATCCCCACACCATGTCAGCTTGATCAATTCAGACCATGCTAATTTCCAGGCTACCTAGGAACTCGACGGGCCCGAGATGGTGCAGCAGTCCAATTCTTGAGAACAACTCCTTTTTCCAAAATGGTCTGAATAGTAAGGTATTCCTCTTCCTCCTCCTCAACTATCACACTGCAATCCATGTCTTCATCATCCAGAAATAGCTTCCTCATGCCAGCTAAGGCTTCGTCTTCCTCAGACCCCCACATCATATCAGCTTGATCAAATGTCTGGTGCAAATGTGGTACTGGTAGTTACAACGGATAATATGGACCTCACCATGGCGGCGACCAATTCTGGTATTCATGCCAAGTATATTCGGCTGTACGGGTTTGGTGATCCCTTGGAGATTCTTACCGAGACCTTTGCCAGGTTCATACCCTATCCACAGCAGTATTAGTTTTTGCTGTTGCAGATGATTTGTTCTTCGCATTCGCGGTCAGGGACTCGCGTTCGCGAAGGGTGTTCTCTGAGGCGGCGAATTTTGTCTTCGCATTCGCGCTTCGTGTGTCGCGTTTGCGATGTTGAGATGCTGTGATTCTCCGTGTTCGCGAGGCTTATGTCGCATTCGCATAGAGGAAGAGGAGTAGCTGGGTCCCCAAGGCGAATGTGCTACGCGTTCGTGTAGTAGAAGTCGCATTCGCAAAGTGTTGAGTCAGCTGTGCATCGCGTTCGCGACAGGGTTCTCACATTCGCGTGGAAGGAATTCCGGTCTGTGAAGCGGTGTGCTTCGCGAACGCGAGGGATATGCCGCGTTCGCGATGAAGAAATAACTAGGCAGACAGTTTATATTTTAAAATCGAGGGTTTTAGGCCATAACTCAAAACACCATTAGAGGGCTCGGGAGAAGGAGGATTTGGAAGAAATTTTCAGTGGAATTCTTGTGGTAAGTGTTCTTCAATCACTTTGGAATAATTTCATGAATTAGTCTTAATTTTTATCATGTAATTTGAGGAATCAAAGTGGAAATTGGGGAAGAATGGGAGGAAAAATATGGAAATTTCTTTTGATGATTTGAATAGGTATTTGAGGTCGGATTTTGATAAATTTGATATGGGTAGACTCGTGAGGATATGAGGATTCTAGTTTTGTGATTTTTATCGAATTTCGAGACGTGGGCACGGGGACCGGGTTTGGCCAATTTCGGGAATTGTGCCTAATTTTAATAGTTTTCGAATGGGGTTCATCTCCCTAGCATATTTTGATGTTATTAATCAGACTTTTGATAGACTTGGAGCATTTGGGAGCCGATTCGAGGGGCAAGAGCATCGCAGAGTAGGCCTCGTGCCAGGATTTTTACTACTATTCCTCACTGTTTTGACTTAGTATTTGTATCCAGTCATGCTATATCCTACTGTTATCACAACTCAGCCATCTTTACTCGTTTTGATATTTTAAATGATATTTTGGGCTGAGCATCATGTTTTACTGTTGCCCGTGTGGCTTGTGAGATTCTAACTGAGTAAGGCCGAGGGCCTGTGTTGTGAGGATACTATGTGATCGGGCTGCGCGCCGCAGCATGTGGTATTGATTGTGATATATGAGAGGCCGAGGGCCAAATTTATTATGCCACGAGGTGGTTTGTGATTGATATGAGGCCGAGAGCCTGTTGATTATGCCATGAGATGGCTTATTATTGTGCTTGGGCCGTAAGGGGCCCATCCATGAGTCTGTACACCACCTAGTGAGCGCGGGTACCCAGTGTGATGATCATGTTTATTATGTGAGGCCGAGGGCCAGATTGATTATGCCACAAGATGGCTTGATATTGCGCTTGGGCCGTAAGGGGCCCCTCCAAGAGTCTGTACACCCCCAGTGAGCGCGGGTACCCAGTGTGTATGATGTGTTGTAGCCCGAGGGGCTGTTGTTGTTTCATATTGAAGCCCGAGGGGCTGTTCTTGATCTATGATGCCCGAGGGGCGGTTCTTGCATGTTATGCCCGAGGGGCTAATTACGAGTGATTGTGAGGTAGCCCAAGGGGCTGGTTTTGTTGATATTATGCCCGAGGGGCGGTTTACGGTACATGTTTTTTCCGAGGGGCTGTTTACGTTTCTATCATTTTTACTCACTGATTTTATCACTCCTTTCGAAACTATTGAAAGTTGTTTTAAAAGGTTTTACTGAAACTAAGCTTGATTTACGAAGTAAATGATTTCTGTACTATTTTGGAAAGGTACTGTATTTGCTGTAGCGTTATGATGTGGCTTACGTGTTTTCTTACTGCTCAGCTTTCATTTACTTTTATTACTTACTGAGTTGGCATACTCACATTGCTCCCTGCACCTTGTGTGCAGATTCAGGTATTGTTTTGAACCCGGTAGCGCGTGTTGATTGCTCAGTGGCAGAGTCATTGGAGTTAGCAAGGTAGCTGCCCGGCGTTTCGCAACACTGTTTTTCTCCCTCTTGTCTTCCTTAGACTGTGTTTAGTACATTTTAAATACTTAGTTGTGTTCAGACCTTAGTAGATGCTCGTGACTTGTGACACCCCGATGTCGGGCTGTGTTTTGTTTTCCACAGTTGATATATATCACCTTATTTTTGGGTTTATCATTATTAATGACTTGATTATGAATCAGTATATCTGTTAATTAAACTTGGGGTATGTGTCGGCTGGCCTTGTCGTCACGAGAGGCGCCATCACGATCGGGTCTGGGTTTAGGGTCGTGACAAATATAAATGCTTTAGGCAAGATCCATGCCAAAGGAAGATCCATCCCTCAATATAAAATGCTTCGGGAAAGATCCATACCCATGGAAGATTCATCCATCAATATAATCATCTACGCGCACTGTGTGGGGTGCAGACTACGGAGGGGCTCCTTCAGCCCAAGCGTGATATAAAGCCGATATGGCTTGCTGCAGGCGAGCAGCCCCAATCCATAAAATAATAACTCCAATAAGGCCTGCTGCGGCATGCAGCCCGATCCCATAACAACAAAGCCCATAGGCATGCTGCGGCGTGCAGCCTGATCCCATAACAATAAAGCCCATAGGCATGCTGCGGCGTGCAGCTCGATCCCATAAATATCTTCACAATGTATGAACATGACTGAGTATGAAATGTACATTTTAAAATAATTAATTCAGCAATAACTCGACCCTATGAGTCCCAAAATATCGGCACATCGCCTAATCATGTTCTTTAATACGAGCCTCAGCTCAATTTCTCTAACAAGTGGAGGATAAACGGACAATAAAATAATTCTTTAATTTTTACATCTCCACAGAATTTATTTAAGTCACAATTTCTATGGTTCACGCCCACAGGCTCGTCACCTATAATGTCTGTCACCTCCAAAAATAGATATAACACAAAATTCGGGGATTCATACCCTCAGAACCAAGTTTGGAACTGTTACTTGCCTCCAACCGCGTAATTCTTTTTGTCCGCTATGCCTTTGCCTAGAATCAGCCTCTGAACGCCTTGAATCTATCCATAATTAATTTGATTCAGTCAATACAATTTATAGGACTCAATTCCATATGAAAATACAATGTTTTTCACAAAATCTGAAATTTAACTAAAAAATCGTCTGTGGGGCCCACGTCTCGGAACCTGACAAATGTTACAAAATATGAACGCCCATACAAATTTTACCAAATTCCGGCATCAACTTGACCTCCAAATCTTAAATTATCGTTTTTGAAAGATTTCGCAAAATTATTGATTTCTTCCATTTAAATCCGAATTAAATGATGAATATAACCATGGATTTATGAAATATTCACTTTTGGATATAGGACACTTATCCAAGTCTATGTCATGAAGAAATCCACAAAATCGCCCAAGAACCGTGATCCAAAAATTCAAAACGAAATGAAGGAAAAGACCATTTTCGGTCCTTATGTTTCTGCCCAATAAAAACACTAATTCCGTCACTAAAAGTCCATTTCGCATCACTAAAAGTCCATTTTCCGTCATTAAAAGTCCTCACCAGAACTTGCTTGCACCAACCGTTATTTTTTCTCTAAGAAGGCTCTAACTCCATCATACGAACTCTGAATTCGACGATTCCTATTCTTATGAGTCACATATAATAATACGAACCTAGTAGTTCAATTGAAACTCAATTCAGAGATCATATTCTCAATGTGATACCAATTTAGCTCGTTAAATAATTAACTCATATTTTGCGCTAAAAACCCAATTGCTGTCGCGCCCCGTTTCCATGCGAAAGTGGGTTTTGACATTGTGACAACTCTTTTGGATGGGAGATAGAGTACTAAAAGAAGAAGAGTCCCCACCTAACGATTTTGAGGTGCATTAGGGCACCTATTATGCAGATAACTCTGTTTGACTAGTCAACGCCACCAAAGATCGGGTAAGGGCTCAAATTACCTCAAGGAGAAGATGTTAGGCACTCCTCGAGATCCACAACTGTGGGTCCCGGCCGAACTTAAGACTATGTGGATTACAATTGGGCTAAGTGATCAAATAAACAAAGGGAATATAAAGGTCAAAAAATTTCATTACAACACGATTAGTACAGATCTTAGTACGAATATAGGGATACAACTATTTAGATCTAATAGTAAATATATAAAGGGGTGGGGGGGGGGGGTTCCTAAGTTTTTTACCCTAAAGGATCACCCCGAGCAACATAAATAATACTTCGCAACTCCCTTGAGGTAGGGAGTTCCTCATACTATTCAGCGGGCACAGACTATCATCTCCTACTACCCGATTACTATGTTAAAGTTATTTACCTGAAAGCGCTCTAATCCAATTCTAAGTCGTACTACCCGTCCCATACCTATAGTCCAGGAAGCTTTGGACCACTGTTTGGGTGGTTAGACCTTACTTAGGCTGCTCAAAATGTTAAAACTACGCGACATACAAAACAAATTGGACTTCAAATATGGGCAGTAAAGGGCTCAAGTTAACTTCCACACTTAAGCAACAAAGGCACGCGAAACAGGTTTTCATGTTAGGAAGTTTCAGAATTAAAAATCCTTAAGCCCTATAGACATGATTTCTATGTGACTTACGCAGTAAGGGACAATGAAATCTATTGGAAAAGCCCGAAATTACTTATGCTTTCTAACAATAACGTGGCTAAGCAATGAAAAAACATTTGAAGAGTTCAGCATTAGAACGAGTAGTGATATCCTATAGGCAGGATTTCTAAAGATTGGCGATTTGAACTGATTTATTATATTTATCCCCTACAGACATGTTTCCTAGGTGAGCAGTACGATACAATAACAAATGAAATAATTAAAATCCTATAGGGATGATTTTTAGTGGATCTGTTGCAGTTATGCGAATTGAAAGAATGTTTACTGACAGTTGTTTCCTAAAGGCATGCTGTCTAGAGACAAATAGCAGTAGTCATAGGAATAAATAAAACATTGTGCAAGTGTGTGATTCTCCTAATGGCATGGTTTCTAGCGATGGCATGGAGATCGAATAGCATATATGGCAGGCAGATTAAAATAACAAGTAGATCATACGAATCCTATAGGCATGTTTTTCTACCCTTTCATGCAAACATAGAGTATACCCGTTCCCCCCAATTTCACTAACACCTCAATTGTTTATTACAAAGTTATTACAGCCCCAATGACAAATGTAATTACAAAATATTATACAAGCAATGACAGTAGGCCCACAGCAGGCCCAAAAGGAGTTACCCAGCATTGTCTGGGCCTTCAACAACTCTCACATAGCATACCTAGATTTCCAACAGGGAACTATATTCATCACCACAACCAAGAAGCCATAGAAGAACTTAAGCCAAACCAAAAAGCCATAGATGGACCATATTACCCAGACATTGAATCTTAAACCAACCAGTTTACATATTCAGTAGACGATAGGAAGGAAGAACTGAGTGCCAGAGATAGCTCAGGTCTCAGTAGCAGCGAGAGTGGCTAAAATACCCCAAATCCTAGTGTGTCAGAGTTCACAAGGGTCTCAAATGGACCCCGAGCAGTGCTCACACCAGGGAGGTCAGTAGTAAGAGTCTTGGTGGCCTTGGCTTTTAGCCGGCCAAGAATGATAGGTTCAGAATAGCATAGGTAACAAATGAGAGTGAGTGGACAATGGTTAAGGGACAACAGTTGAGGAAATACACTTATCGTTTGAAAAGTAGACATAGCAAAGTTAAGAACACAAAACACCTAATCAAGAAGGTCAAGAAGACTTAGAAGCAGGTTCAACACTTAGCACATTGGCAAAAAGCACATTGAGAGTTATAGGAGAATCAGGTTCCCTGAAAGTACATGATCAACATACAAAGGTGTATAATACTAAACAAGTTTGAGTAGGGTACTAACTAAAAAGGTTTAAATCTTAAAGGTCCAAATTATGCTAGGGATTCATCACAATATCATAAGACAACCATGTTAACTTATATCATGAAACAAAACAGTTCAAACATGATAAAGAAACACAAGTTGAGATAACTACTCTAAGATCTCAAGTAATCACTAAAGGGATATGGAATCAAGTGAGTCAAAGACATGCTGAGTGACACAATAGCAGGGAAGCATGTAATAGTTAATAGTGAAGGTCTTAACAAGGGTTATAACACATTACAAATGTGAGGTATTCATTAAAGGGATTTAGAACAAAGTAGTAAAGCAAGATCATATCAAATAGCAAATGTAGACATTCAGGCATCAACACAGTAGACTAATATGAACTTAAAAAGGGTCAAAGTCATTCAGGTGAAGCATGTCCAAATGACATATCAGAATCGGCAACTTTTAGGTAAAATTAGATGCTAAAAGGGTTCAAAACAAGTGCGAAGCTAACAAGGTTGCACACAGAAATAGCCCAGAACACATTAGCTAAACGAACTTAAGAGAGTCCAAATTATTCAAATTGGGCATAAACATGTCTCAGAACTAGCAGCATTAGGTAAAATCAAGTACTAAGAACGTTCAGATTTACAAAACAGGTTTAAATGCTAACCAATTATACACCGAGGTGGTCTAAGAACTTATTAAGTCATGAAGTTCAGAGGCATGAATGTGAAGGGCATAAACACAAAAGAATGAAATCGTAAAGCCAAGAGACTTACCAGTTAAACAAACAACAAGAAAGAACAGATTCCACAATATTTTGAATATCAACAAAGAACAAAAACCCTAGAATCATAGTGCGTCAATGTTCCCAAGGGCTTCAAAGGAACCCCGGACAGTGCTCGCACCAAGAAACGGTTGATAAATCGAATCCCTGTGGCCTTGGCTTCCAGCCGGCCAACAAAGGTATAGAACAAGAGAATGAGAGAACAAAAGAACAATAACTTTAATTTTTAGTGAAATCTGCGATTCAAAGGTCTGTTTTAAGGGGAACGAGGAAGGGTTTATATAGTATTTAAAGATTAACATATAAAATAAGGAAATACAGTAGAGTAAACACAAATAAGGAAAATATGGCATGCAAAATCAATTAGAATCAGTTTCAGGGTAGATCCAGGAAACCCTAGTTTAGACGAGGAACCAAAATGGCAAAAATCTCACTGAATCGAAGCAATAGGGTCTGATAGTTAGTGTATCAAGTCAGAAACATGACGATGATATAGAATCGAAATCAAAAGAACACCAATGACTCAGCTTCCATAAATAATCAAGTATCTAGTACTTGTAGCGTTCAAAAGATGGTAATTAACTCCGCGTATGCAAGAAAGAAAATGAATCATGGATGATTTCCATGTAATGTCGGATTGGGGCTGGGATTTGAGTGAGGACGGCTAGCATTTAGGTTTGAGAGATGAGAGCGTGTGAGAATACAGAGGCGGCGGGGTGGGGATTTATCTCTAGGGTTTGGAGTATTGGGATATAAGGAAAGGGTAGGTTAATTATGGGTCGTTGATCATTTAAGATCAACGGCCAAGATCGAACGGGGAAGTGGGGCGGGTTATAGAAAACGTATACTAATCGGGTCCTATTAAAGGGGTCATTTGGTCTTGGGCCAAGGGATTGGGCTAAGGATGTTGGGCCAATTTGGTCCGAAAAGATTAGATTGAAGACGGGCTACTATTTAAATATACAAAAATAATTTATAAAAATGCTTGATAAATAAACAAAAATATTATTTATGCACTGAAATGATTAATATTAATTTAGTATTATAAAAATATAAAATACTATTTTGACACAAATAACATGAATAAAAAGCAACTATGTATGAGTATAGGCTATTACTTCAAAATTGTGCAAATCGCTTTAAAAATACTAATGTAATTATATAAAATAAGGTAAAAAATATTTGAAACATATATTATAGATGCAAATAATAATTTTGATAATTAAGTCATCACAAAATAATTGAAAGGAGTAATTAATAAATATTCAAATAATTTAAATGAATGCAAGAAAATCGATTTTAAAGCTCTAAAAATTATGGAAAAATTGTAGAAAAATGCTTGTATAGATTTTTAAACTAAATAATGATAAAAAATGATGTTTTGAAAGCATATAAACAATTTGAGAAAATATGACGGCAAAATTAGGTATCAACAACTGCCCCTCTTTACCCGGGAATGATGAAAAAGTTGCCGGGTAAAGAAAATGATGACCAATTTTGGCCGAATTGAGTGAGGAATGATGTGATTTGAAAAAATGGAGGCCGAACCCTGCTTCCGGAGTTGCCAACGTATCGCTGGTGTTACGAGAATTAGGCGGTGCGTAGTTCTAAATCTAACGGTGAACGAAACCGATGGAGTTGTTATAAGAATGATCTTATGTTTCGGAAAGGGTTCTTTTGGGTAAGATAATATCGGATGAATTTATGCGAAGTCATGAATGTGAAGCAAATATCTGAAAGATCATAGAGTAAAAAGCGGGCAATTGCTGGTGGTCAGTTACATTTGAGACAGTCGAAGGATGTGAACATTGTGAACGGAAACCGGAGCGAAGATTACTCATGTTTGTAGAACGGTTACTTCCTGGATCACCTGTAAAACATAAAACACGGTGCATGTGAATATATATGGGTTTTTGCAAAAATTTAAACATAATGCAAATTCCCTTTGGATCATGAAGGTTGTCTTTGGACGGTGAGGATGATGTCCTCAGACCATGACGTCCTGGGCCATGAAGCGTATGACAAGGAATTGGTAGGCCATGAAATGATGTCCTCGGGCCATGGGGATGGTGCCTTTGGACTATGACGCCTTTGAATAATGACGTGCAATTTTGAGAGATCCTCAAGACATGGAATGGTGTCTCCCGTCTATGAGAATGATGCCTTCAGACTATGAGGCCTTTGGACAAACTGGCGATGTTTCAGCCCATGAAATGCAAAGATAGGATGCTTGAACATATGCAAGAACGAGACAAGACAAGGCTTAGTCTTGTGTAAGATGAGGGCAGTGTTTAGCCCTAGGTGAACAAAGAGACAGTGCTGGGTCTTAGGTAGCGTAGTGGAGATAGTATTTAGTCTTTATGCAAGGAGAAGACAATGCTTAGCCTCATGCAAAAAGGGGAGATAATGCTTAGTCTCATTTGGGAAAGGCAGTTCTTAGCCTTATGCAATTAGGGTGGCAATGCTTAGCCTCATGCAAGATGAGTAGACAATGCTTAGTCTCATGCAGGGAAAGGCAATGCTTAGCCTTATGCAATTAGGGAGGCAGTTCTTAGCCTCATTCAAGAAGAGGAGACGGCGCTTAGTCTCATGCAGGGAAAGGCAGTGCTTAGCCTTATGCAATTTTGAGAGGCAATGCTTAGCCTTATGCAAGATGAGGAGACAACTCTTAGTCTCATGCAAAGAAGGGAGACAATGCTTAGTCTCATGAAACTTGGGGAGGCAATGCTTAGCCTCATGCAAGAAGAGGAGACAATGTTATCTCATGCAATTTAGGGACGCAATGCTTAGCCTCATGCAAGGGAAGGGGAGATAATGCTTAGTCTTATGCAATTTAGGGAGGCAACGCTTTGCCTCATGCAGGAAGAGGATACAATTCTTAGTCTCATGCAGGGAAAGGCAGTGCTTAGCCATATGCAATTAGGGAGGCAATGCTTAGCCTCATGCAATTAGGGAGGCAATGCTTAGCCTTATGCAGTTATGGGGGCAGTGCTTAGCCTCATGCAAACAAGGGAGGCAATGCTTAGCCTCATGCAAGAAGATGATGAGTGTTAGTGAGAAAGTAAAGTATTTCTTAGCTGGGGGTGTTTAAGCTAGGTAATTTGTCGTCATGAAGGTAGTGACTTGATGTATCTGTGGATATTGTTGTCTTATCGTGCCTGCATCCAAAGAAAAATCGTGAGTTTTGTGGGGGAAGGTTGGTTCGTGCTTTTGTCTTCTTGCTTTGTCTTTGCTCCTATCCTAAGATCCTATTTGAGTTACCTTGGGCAACATCTGGCTGTCACAAAAACAAAGTTTCAAAAAATATGCATGCATTTGATAATATAGTATTTGAAAATGTAGTAGTATGTGATATCTAATAACTTAGATGGACCGGTGACTATGACACATTTAAAGACATTGTGACCTCCTTGCCTTAGAATTTTTAGGGTCCCCCTCAAAATTTTGCCCCGGTTTAAATGCAATATTTCTGACAATACTTTTGGATGTTCCGCATATGACGAACTTGGCTGAACTTGCGATTCTACCCCAGTTTCTGATCATAGGGAAATGAAGATTTTATTAAGATGCGACTGAACCCACAGGGCTGCCTACGTATCCCCTCTTAAATGGGAATCAGGTCAAGCATAATTTAGTTACATCATGAAGAAAATGTAAACAATCCTAAACATAGTATCTATTGACTCCGTCTGAGTAGATAGGTTTTGGCCAAATCTCTCCGTCCATTTCTGCAAGTATAAGTTCTCCTCCTGTTAGTACTCGATGAACCATATAGGGACCCTGCCAATTGGGTGAAAACTTCCCTTTAGCTTCATCCTGATGTGGGAAAATTCGATTTAGCAGCAATTGCCCCGGTGTGAATTGCCTTGGTCTGACCTTTTTGATGAAAGCTCTTACCATTCTGTTTTGGTAGAGTTGGCCATGACATACCACATTCATTCTCTTTTCGTCAATGAGGGCCAGTTGTTCATATCGGCTCTGTACCCATTATGCGTCCCTAAGCTCAGCTTCTTGTATGATTCTTAGAGAAGGGATTTCTACTTTGGCAGGACTAACCGCTTCCGTACCATAGACTAACAGGTAAGGATTTGCCCCAGTTGACGTGCGAACTATGGTACGATATCCGAGCAAAGCAAACGATGGCTTCTCGTGCCATTGTTTGTAATTATCTACCATTTTCCTCAATATCTTATTGATGTTTTTGTTGGCGGCTTCTACAGCTCCATTCATTTGCAGTCTGTGTGCTGCGGAATTCTTATGCTTGATCTTGAAAGTTCACACATGGCCCTCGTTAAATCACTGTTGAGATTGGCGGCATTGTTGGTGATGATTGACTTTGGTACTCCGAACCATCAAATAATGCGATCCCGAACAAAATACGCGACAACCTTCTTAGTTACAGCTTTATAAGATGCGACCTCGACCCATTTTGTGAAATAGTCTATGGCTACCAAAAGGAACCTATGCCCATTTGAAGCAGCCGGTTCGATTGGACCGATGAAATCCATGCCCTAAGAGGAGAAAGGCTAGGGTGCACTTGTTGCATTGAGCTCACTGGGTGGCACCCGTATCATATCAGCATGTATATGGCATTGGTGACACTTCTGGGCATACTTGATGCAGTCTGTTTCCATAGTCATCCAGAAATATCCTGCTCTTAGTATTTTCTTGGCTAAAACAAAGCCATTCAGGTGCGGTCCGCAGGTTTCGGCATGTATTTCCTTGAGCAATCTGGATGCTTCCTTGGTGTTGACACATCGTAATAATCCCAGGTCTGGTGTCCTTATGTACAGAAATCTTCCGCTTTGAAAGAAATGATTGGCTAACCTTTGGAGTGTGCACTTCTGTATATGATTTGCGTGCTCTGAATACTCTCCCTTTGCCAAGTGTTCTTTGATGTCGTGGAACAACGGATTTTCATCACTTTCTTCTTCAACATGAGTACAATAAGCTGGTTGTTTATGAATTCTTATTGGGATAGGATTGATGAAATTCTTGTCTAGGTGTCGTATCATGAATGATAAAGTGGCCAATGCATCTGCAAACTCATTCTGAAACCTCAGAACATGTTTGAACTCTATCTTCGTGAACCTCTTGATCAGCTCTTGTGCACAGTACAAATATGGTAATATCTTAGTGTTCTTGGTAGCCCATTCTCCTATAACCTGATGTACCAAAACATCAGAATCTCCAATCACCAACAACTCCTGAACATTCATGTCAATGGCCAACCTGAGTTCCAGGATGCAAGCCTTATATTCTGTCGTATTGTTAGTACATGGAAACCTGAGTTTTGCAGATACCGAATAGTGTTGGCCAGTTTCTGATACTAAGACAGCTCCAATACCCGCTCCTTTGAAGTTTTCAGCTCCGTCGAAGAACATCCTCCAACCATCATATGCCTCGGTGATATATTCTCCTACAAACGATACCTCCTCATCGGGAAAATATGTTTTCAATTGTTTGTATTCTCCGTCTACAGGATTTTTTGCCAAATGATCTGCCAACGCTTGCCCTTTGATCGGCTTTTGAGTTACATAGATGATGTCGAACTCACTCAGCAATATCTGCTATTTCGCTGATTTCCCCGTAGGCATGGGTTTCTGGAAGATGTATTTCAGCGTGTCCATCCTTGATATGAGATATGTGGTGTATGCACAGAAATAATGCCTCAACTTTTGAGCTATCCATGTCAAAGCGCAACAGGTGCGCTCCAGGAAAGAGTACCGGGCCTCGTAAGGTGTGAATTTCTTACTCAGATAATATATTGCCTGCTCCTTTCTTCTAGTCTCATCATGTTGTCCTAGAACGCAACCAAAAGACCCATCTAGTACGGACAAATAAAGCAGCGAAGGTCTTCCTGGTTCTGGTTGGACCAGAACAGGTGGTTTTGATAAATACTCCTTGATTTTATCGAAGGCTTTCTGGCATTCTTCAGTCTAGCTTGTTGCAACATCTTTCTTCAGCATTTTGAAAATTGGCTCACAAACCGCGGTTGATTGTGCTATGAAACGGATGATGTAGTTGAGACGCCCTAAAAAATTGATCCGTTTAACCATCTAAAACTCACCCGAGGCCCTCGGGACCTCAACCAAACATGACAACATATCCCATAACATCATTCAAACTTGTTCCAACCTTTGGAACCCTCAAAACAACACCAAAACACCAAATCATCATCGAATTCAAGCCTAAGGATACCAAGAACTTCCAAATTTCGCTTTTGATCAAAAAGTCTATCAAACCACGTCCGAATGACCTGAAATTTTGCACACACATCCCAAATGACACAACGGACCTACTGCAACTTCCGGAATCCATTCCGACCCCTATATCAAAATCTCACTTATCAACCGGAAAACGCCAAAATTCCAATTTCAGCCAATTCAAGCCTAAATCTACTCCGGGCCTCCAAAACACATTCCGATCACGCTCCTAAGTCTCAAATCACCTAACGGAGCTAACCAAATCATAAAAATTCCAATCCGAGGTCATATGCCAACAAGTCAAAACTTGGTCAAATCTTTCAAACTTTAAGATTCAAGCTGAGAATCATCCTTCCATATCTATTCCGATTAACCTGAAATGCAAAACCAACGATTTACATAAGTCATAATACCTCACACGGGTCTAGTCATGCCCGAGAACTGGCGAGCGAAGTGCAAAAGCTCAAAATGACCGGTCGGGTCGTTACATCCTCCCCCACTTAAACTTACGTTCGTCCTCGAATGTGCCCATAGTTGTTCCAAAAGCCAACAAGTCGATGTATAACCTTACCATGCAGATACCCGGGGGTGATCCCACGTCACCCTATCTCATATAGGTCCGGTAACACAATGTAACTGAAATTTCACAATCCAACCTAGCCCATAAACCTTAGAACCACATTTTCACTTCTGAAATCATCTACAAGATTAGAATCTCACATTTATACTCTGAATAAGCCCGAACAAGCTGTAATAACCCAATAC
>NC_031997.1:37298867-37301690 GCF_001879085.1 Nicotiana attenuata | reverse complement strand
AAATCACAAAACTAGAATCCTCATTCCCTCGCGAGTCTACCCATATCAAATTTACCAAAATCCGACCTCAAATACCTATTCAAATCATCAAAAGAAATTTTCAAATTTTTCCTCCCATTCTTCCCCAATTTCCACTTTGATTCCTCAAGTTACATGATAAAAATCAAGACTAATTCATGAAATTATTCCAAAAGTGATTGAAGAACACTTACCACAAGAATTCCACTGAAAATCTCTTCCAAATCCTCCTTCTCCCGAGCTCTCTAATGGTGTTTTGAGTTATGGCCTAAAATCCTCGATTTTAAAATATAAACTGTCTACCCAGTTATTTCTTCATCGCGAACGCGGCATATCCCTCGCTTTCACGAAGCACACCGCTTCATAGACCAGAATTCCTTCTACGCAAATGTGAAAACCCTATCGCGAACGCGATGCACAGCTGACTCAACACTTCGCGAACGCGACTTCTACTACGCGAACGCGTAGGACAATTACCTTGGGGACCTAGCTACTCCTCTTCCTCTATGCGAACGCAACATAAGCCTCGCGAACGCGGAGAATCACAGCATCACAACATCGCGAACGCGACACATGAAGTGTGAATGCGAAGAAAAAATTCGCCGCCTCAGAGAACACCCTTCGCGAACGCGAGTCCCTGACCGCGAACGTGAAGAACAAATTGTCTGCAACAAAAACCAGCAAAAACAGCCAAGTCCAATGTCCAAGATTAATCCGTTTAATCATCCGAAACTCACCCGAGGCCCTCGGGACCTCAACCAAACATGCCAACATATCCCATAACATCACTCAAACTTGTTCCAACCTACGGAACGCTCAAAACAACACCAAAACACCAAATCATCATCGAATTCAAGCCTAAGGATACCAAGAATTTCCAAATTACGCTTTCGATCAAAACGTCTATCAAACCACGTTGAATGACCTGAAATTTTGCACACACATCCCAAATGACACAACGGACCTAATGCAACTTTCGGAATTCCATTCCGACCCCTATATCAAAATCTCACCTACCAACCGGAAAACGCCAAAATTCTAATTTCGCTAATTCAAGCCTAAATCTACTCCGGGCCTCCAAAACACATTCCGATCACGCTCCTAAGTCTCAAATCACCTAACGGAGATAAACAAATCATAAAAATTCCAATCCGAGGTCA
Organism: Nicotiana attenuata; assembly: GCF_001879085.1. NCBI lineage: Eukaryota > Viridiplantae > Streptophyta > Magnoliopsida > Solanales > Solanaceae > Nicotiana > Nicotiana attenuata. The sequence goes on along the minus strand of NC_031997.1, from coordinate 37,300,512 downwards.
TATGCCTACAAGTCAAAACTTGGTCAAATCTTTCAAACTTTAAGCTTCTCGCTGAGAATCATCCTTCCATATCTATTCTGATTAACCTGAAATCCAAAACGACGATTTACATAAGTCATAATACCTCACATGGGGCTATTCATGCCCGAGAACTGGTGAGCGAAGTGCAAAATCTCAAAACGACCGGTCGGGTCGTTACAATATTGAAGGATGGATCTTCGCTGGGCATGGATCTTGCCTGAAGCATTTTATTTTGAGGGATGGATCTAGCCCAAAGCATTTTATATTAAGTGATGGATCTTCCCTGGACATGGATCTTGTCCGAATCATATATATTGAGGGATGGATCTTCCCTGGGCATGGATCTTGCCCGAAGCATTTTATATTAAGGGACGGATCTTCCCTGGGCATAGATCTTGCCCGGAGCATTTTATGAGGGATAGAGCTTCCCTGGGCATGGATCCTACCTGAAGAATTTCATATTGAGGGATGGATCCTGCCTAGACAGGGATCAGGGGCTGGCCGCTTGGGCTGAAGGAGCCCCTCCGGAGTCTGCACCCCACACAGTAAGCGTAGATGATTATATTGAGGGAAGGATCTTCCCTGGGCATGGATCCTTCCCGAAGCATTTTATATTGAGGAATGGATCTTCCATGGGCATGGATCTTGCCACGAAGCATTTTATATTAGGGTATGGATCTCGCCCGAAGCATTTTATATTGAGGGATGGATCTTCCCTGGACATGGATCACGTCCTAATCATATATATTGAGGGATGGATCTTTACTGAAGCATTTTATATTGAGGGATGGATCTTCCCTAGGCATGGATCTTGCCCGAAGCATTTTATATTGAGTATGCATCTACCCTGGACATTGATCTTGTCCAAATCATATAAAATTTGGGGATTGATCTTCCCTTGGGCTGGATTGGCCTTATACAGTACTGAGTGACGGACTTCAGTTGATGTATACATATATATGCGATGTATCTTCCCTGGGATGGATTGGCCATATAGAGTACTGAGTGATTGAGTATTCCGAGGGCTTGAGTGCACGAGAATTCCACATAGATGCATCACATACAGCATGTACATTGGCATGTAGATATAGATATTTCATATTCCTCACATCATTCAGGATTGATCTATTTTACTTGTACTGAGTTTAACTGTTAAACTTGAAAGCATGCCTACATTTGTGTACTATTATTTCTATACTGGATTGTACATGTTGAGCTCGTCACTACTTTCAGCCCAAAGGTTAGTCTTGTTACTTATTGAGTTGGTTGTACTCATACTACCATGCACCTCGTGTGCAGATCCAGGTGCTTTAGGACACAGTGACTGTTATATATTAGAGTGTTATCTGTTGGAGACTATCAAGGTAGCTGCCTGGCATCCACTGACCTTTACTCTCTTCCTTTCTGTTATTGTACAGTTCTATATTTTCAGAAAGTTGTTTTTATCTGTCAGACTATGTTATCATTTAGATGCTCATGTACTTAGTGACACCAGGTTTTGGGAGTGTAATTGTATCTTATTTTGTGGTATATGTAGAAACCTAATTATTATGTTTACTAAACTTAAAGTAATTTAGGGTATTTAGTTGTAGGTTATTGTCTTGTCCTAGTATCGAGTATAGGT
>NC_031997.1:37148613-37292335 GCF_001879085.1 Nicotiana attenuata | reverse complement strand
TGCATGGATCTTGCCCGAAGCATTTTATATTGAGGGATGGATCTTCCCTGGACATGGATCTTGTCCGAGCCATATATATTGAGGGATGGATCTTCCCTGGGCATGGATCTTGCCCGAAGCATTTTATATTGAGGGATGGATCTTCCCTGGGCATGGATAATTCCCGAAGCATTTTATACTGAGGGATGAAGCTTCCCTGGGCATGGATCTTGCCCGAAGCATTTTATATTGAGGGATGGATCTTCCTTGGACATGGATCTTGTTCGAATCATGTATATTTGGGGATGGATCTTCCCTTGGGCTGGATTAGCCTTATACAGTACTGAGTGACTGACTGTTAGTTGATGTATACATATATATATGATGGATCTTCCCTGGGCTGGGTTGGCCATATACAGTACTGAGTGATTGAGTATTCCGAGGGTGTGAGTGCACAAGATTTCCACTGAGGTGCATCACATGCAGCATGTACATTGGCATGTAGATATAGAGATGTCATATTCCTCATATCATTCAAGATTGATCTGTTTTACTTGTAGCGAGTTTTACTGTTGAACTTGAAAGCATGCCTACATTTCTGTACTGTTATTTCTACATTGGATTGTACCTGTTGAGCTCATCGCTACTTTCATCTCAAAGGTTAGTCTTGTTACTTATTGAGTTGGTTGTACTCATACTACACCATGCACCTCGTGTGCAGATCCATGTGCTTCCTGACACGGTGACTATTATATCTCAGTGTGTTACCAGTTGGAGACTATCAAGGTAGTTGCCTGGCGTCCGCTGACCTTTACTCTCTTCCTTTCATTTATTGTATTGTTCTATAATTTCAGACAGTGTTTTTATCAGTCAGACTTTGTTATCATTTAGATGCTCATGTACTCAGTGACACCGGGTTTTGGGAGTGTAATTGTACCAGATATTGTGGGATTTTCTGTAAAAAAATCTAACTATTATATTTTCAAACTTAAAAGAATTTGGGATTTATTGAGGTTATTGGCTTGCCTAGTATCGAGATAGGCGACATCACGACAGGTGAAATTTTGGGTCGTGACACTCACAAATCATGGGATCAACTGCAATAATCTTAATTGGTTTACCCTTCCTCAACAATTGCCGATAGAAGCCAGGGAAGAATATAATACGGACAAACTTCAATTTCCCTCTTTTAGAAGAATACATGTACAAAATGCTTTTCATTTGGACAGAAACACTGATAGGAGCTATTCTTTTGAAGTCCCCTAATTAGCAAATTATTCTTATATAGGGATGAGATGATTAAAGATATCCCCCTTGTATAATTATTTTTTAGAGCTTAATTTTGAAATCCTACAATCTTGTATGGTTGGAGCATGTTCCAATCCTGTAGGTGAAGGGTGTTATACACCCATTGGATGTACGTTAACTTCATCTAATAAAATCCGAGAATTTGAACCAGAGAAAGAGAGAAAAGTTGTCATAACTCAATTAACCCGTGTTTTTCATGATCTCATAATTTATTACTCCATTTTCTTCCAATTTAATCGAATGAAGAATTCCCACACCTTTAAATAGGAGTCTTTCTTCTGTAATATGGTGTATGAAAAATATTGTACACTGCTTGAAAAAGTGAGGTTAGAGTCATCAAAAAAAAAAGAGTTTTACTTTGTTGAAGAAAGGTATTCTAAGTGGTGGAGCTTTGGATTCAATAACGTTTCCAGAGTTTGTCTGAGTCATACGCCGGAATCAAGCCGTTGTACCTTAGGAGAGACAAGTCAAAAGTTTTATTACTGGACTGGTGAAGAATCTATCGCAGTAGGCTTGAATCTTCTTAAAGAGAGCAAGATATTCGCGCCTCAGCCTGAAGATATTTTGTGTTCTTCATTTTATTTTTCAACAGTAATTGTATTTTCATAGACAATTTTAAAAATTCAATTTTATTACAATTTAAAAAATTACTAATATTAGGGTAGGAGCTCTCAACGGACATTCTAATTCACTCTCTTTAAGAGATAGAAGGGTAAAGTTATTTTTACTTGTTGATGAACTCAAGCGGAGGAAGTGTCATCGTCCTCTATATCATCGTCAAATGAGAACATCCTCAACCGCGACAATATCATGCTTGTTTGGTTTGTCGGTGGCTCATCGTGCCATCTAAAATAGTCGCACGTACCATTATCCTATAAAATATAACAAATAATTTTCGGTGATTGAAAAAAAAAATACGTACCCTATATAACTTCTATACACAAAATTTTGTCACCTTTGACATTTTATAATCCCAAACTCTTCGATCAGGGTTTTTAGGAGTTGTTGAGGTCTTCAACCTATAGTATTTGCTATCGGGTTCGATGGATGACAAAACAAAAATATTGAACTTTACGACGCCTGCGACATCATTAATCTAAACGAGAAAGCTAAAGAAGAGAGAAAATAGAAGAAGAAGTTGAAGAACATAGGCAGAATGATTTCCTAAGGCTGTTTTATGCTCCGTCTTGTACATCGCATGGTATGCATGCCCTACACTAGTCAAACCTGACTAGACATCCATTAAGCTGGAATATTTGTAACTACGGTTCTTTGTATTTTTTCATTAGTGTTCTTTTGTAAATGTTTTACGTTGCTTTGGTTCCAGCCTCAAGTTATCAACTTGTCAGTGACACCGTACACCTTTTTGTTTACTTGAGTGCCACTTCAGCTATTTATATAATTTCTTATATATGTATGCGTAGTCTCGATTAAAATTTATGGGTGGCATGCTATTAGATGTTATCTGTCATTTCAATATGGCCAAACCCATAAGCATCCACTTTATATTGGCCTCGTTTTTCATTTTGGCACTTCAACTCAGGCCTTTTCTATTTTGATACTCCAACCCCTTATTTTATGTGTCATTTAAACACAAAACACTGACCTGTGCTTATAACTCAGGCGCGTGTTCATAACCGCTGCCAACATGTAAAGCTAACAAATTAATTATTGACACTTGGATTTATTATCCACACAACTCCCTACCAGAAAATATGAACTCGCACCTGTGCCCGTGAAAAATAACCTGCATCCGGTAAAAATAACCACACCCAATTTCAGTAAACTAAACCTTATCATTTTTTACCTAATTCTCAAAGTACACAAATCTTCTCTCACCCCGTTAACGAAAATCCCAAGCCCCAGGAGATGAAATTATAGATTCTCAGTGTTGGTCTATTTGCTTGAAGGCTGGATAATCAAAATATTTTTTGAAATTTCATCTGTATTTCATTGCGTTTAGTTTTAGTTCAGATCGATTCTACAGTGGTATTTCATTGTTTGCTTTACATATCACGTTCGTGCTTTACAATACTGGTAAGTGTCGATTTACCTATTTTAATATTGTTTTTTTAGTTTATTTTGGGTTTTGTTGTTACAATGGTGTTTTTTAAATTTTCAGATGGAAACTTAGGGTTTTCATATGATGTTTTCGAATCTTCTCACGTGAGTCTTTCTTTTGCCTTTTTTCTTTACATTGTAGGGTAAAATCAAAGACATGTCAGAATATATTCTTTTTCGTTTTCACCACGGTGGAGTTTTTATTGAAGCTCCTATCGCCAAATACGTTGGTGAAAGTGAGGTAAAAGAGTTTTCTACAGATAAGGACCATTTATCCTTGTTTGAGCTTGAGTATTATACGAGAAGTATGGGGTATGTTTCTGTTAGGGGCTTTTATGTATTTAAATCTAGGTCAGAAAAGTTTGTACTAATCAAAAATGATGAACAATTGTATAATATTGGTTGTCGCTGTAAAGAGGTATTAGACTTATTTGTTTGTCATGTTATTGAGGACCCTCATGTGAAGGTGGTCCCAACTGCTCTTATCTGTGGGCCACAAGTGGTTGAAAATGAGTCTAGGGAAACATTAGATGGTGATTTAGTTGGTATAAATGCAGAATACTATGATGAACATGCTATGGAGGATGTAGTAAATACAACTATAGAAAATACTCAAGCTGAAAATGGTGAGACTAATTTAGATACTGCTGGTGAAAATACATAAGTGGATTTATCAGATTTGTTCTCTAGTGACACTAATTTAGATGATATACCTAAGGATGATGATAGTGAATTAGATGAGGAGTTAATAGAAATAAGGAAAGAAAGAAGTAGGAAGATTCTGGAGAAAGAAAAGGCGAAAGAAAAGCTAAAGAAGAAGAAGAAACCTACTCCAACTGAGGAGATTGAGCTAGGGGAAGCTGGAGCAGACATGGGTTTTGATGATATGAAAGACCAAGTAAGAGAGATAAGTATGTTGAAACACTAGGGGGGGGGGGGGGAATGAGGATTACTATGATAGTAGTGATATAGGAAGTGATGATAGTCAAGATAAGCTAGATGTGCTAGCTGAACCTGGTGTTGACTTACCAGCTAGAAGGAGTAGAAAGAAGCTCAGGTTTGACCCAGACTGTTGGTTGGCTATTTTTTAACTTGGTGTCATGGCCCAACTGAAGGGTCGCGACAGGCACCCGGTGCCTTACTCAACCGAGTACCAACTTAACATATCTTTCTTATCATACTATCATTAGTAACTGAGCCAATATGGCCACACCTCGTAATGTATAACTATAAGTGGGAAAGCATTGTATCAATGAACCATCTTTCTTAAAATATGAGTACATATGGGCCGTCAAGGCCTCTGACATACTATACTAAATAAACCTCCATCTACGAAGCCTCTAAGAGTATTAGACATCGAATGGGACAGGGTACCGGCTTAGCCATAAGTCTGTAGAAAAATTCTGACACGATGACTCATAGACTCGGCTGCACTCCGAATGAGGTGGAGTCTTACCGATCCTTCGATGAATGCTAACCTCGTATACTATGAGGGATCGTCAAACTGATTGTCTATACCTGAGCCAATTTTTCTTGACAATCCCTCTAACATACGTTGATTGCGACAAAATATGTAACGGCGGATCAAAGTAGGGGAAAATCCGTATGATATTCTTTGAGAAAGATTGCACCGTACTCCCTTAGAATCGTAAAATCCCATGTTAAATAGTCTTGTATGAAACGTTTGAAGAAATTATTTTGCTATTGCAAATCAACATCTTTGCAGAAGCTTTCTCTCTTAAATTAGTAAAGATAAGCAAAACCATTTTGGTGTATTAGATAAGTTATTTTTATCCTTTAGGTGTGGGCCCCACTAAGATGACTCATCCTTGCCTAATGGCCCCTAATTAGACCACCTTACCATAATAACTTAGGAGTCATTAGGTTGGGGTGATTGGCTGCCACATTTTGGGGAGTTTAACCTTATCCAAATTATCTTAATAACCTAATTAGCTTAATTACTTCATTAATCTCCCACTAAAAATTCATAATTATGTTGTTATCCACATAATTAAGAATTATCTCAAATTACCTAAAATACTACTCACTTTTAACACACTTTATACACTTACTATCATGGTCATGTGGTACCTTGTATGGTACTAGTCCATAAATATCGGGTATTACAGCTTGGACCGTATTTTATCCCAAATAGTCAAACTTCGACGGAACTCATTTTCTCCGATTCGCTTACCCTCTCAGCTTCATGAATTTACTTATCACTTGTTTGAAATAGCATAATACTTACAATCCCAAAATAATCTCTTTCCCGAACTTACGTCGATCAACTTACGACAAAACTTTAGCGTACGAAAATGCGGAATGTAACATCTCATTTCCAAGCTTTCATCAATTTACTTATGGCGTACTTTCATGTACGAAAACATGGGATGTAACATCATTCCCCCTTTGGAACATTTGTCCGTGAATGTTGACTGATGCACTTATCATTTTCATAACCCATAGCTCTTGCGAATACTTTAGTACTCTCCTTGCCATTTTAGGCAACTGTTCTGTGAATAAATCCAAAGGCTAGGGCATTCCCCTTGTTAGGCCTCTTTCCCACACCACGACTTGTGGTCGGAATTCTTCCAATCTCGTAACTGTTGCTACCTTCCATCATACAGTCTATACGACTTTTTCCTTGTATGTGCGCCTATGCGACTCTTCCCTCCAACTTTTAGCCAATCTCTAGGCCTCACTTTGTGAACATATACAGAATTATGACAAGATGTCCCTTTGGGCATCTATGGCTTTACTTCATCTACATAGGTCATACTATACCATAACTCTTACTTCGATTTATTGTTACTGAGGTTTGCTACCAAACTCCAGGTTACTCTCGTCGCTTATACCATATGTATAAACCAGACTCCTTTAATGGTTCTTCATCACTGTGCATCTTAAGAATGATGGCGTATTCTCATCTCATACTTTGTAACTTTTATCCATCCATTGTTGATTCAAATCAATGTTGATTTATAATCTACCACTGATAACTTGAAACCTCTTACTTAATACATTATTGTTAGGGCTTACGTCTCATCGAAATATCTTAAGTGACTTGCCTAATCCACCTCGGGGCGATACTATACTTCAATAACCGTATTTCATAGCATCCCAATGTGATTCACCTTACGTGGGTATTTTAATCCCGTACATTCATGAACCCCTTTCTTTTCTTTTTCTTCAAATCATTACTCAATCGAAGGTCCAAATGTCATCCTTTATCTATCACAATACACCCTTATTTCTACTATCGAGGCAGCATTCCATCTCTTCTAATTACTACTTATGCTGAGTAACACTTTTGAGTTTATTCAGGCTATACTGAGCTTTCTATAACTTAGAGAAACCATCAGCTCTCTTGTTTTCATGAGCTTAATCCCGAGGACTTATCCATTCTCGTCACCTTCTCACTCGTCCTTTCTTATCCTTACTCCTATCTTTCTAAAACCTTATCGCTTTACCATACTTTAGCTTACGACCTACACATATCTATTTATATTATTCGCCGCCTTCCTTCAAATTACTCACACCATAGATTTTCTTATGTTATTCTGAAACATCAAGCGAGACATCAAATCGTCTCCAACTCTTCTTTGCTCTTGACTAGATCTCTCGGTACCTAAAAACCATAGGCTGGAAGATATGCCACTGACGACACCACTATCATTCCTGGATACCGAGTCTCAGCGCTTCTGGCCTTCTATCTAAATTATGGACTATTCACAACCTTCTGCATTTGAGTATCTCGTACGTTTTTTACCTTTACCTTACTTACCTTAACATCTTGCATCATATTTTCTATCTCTTTCATGAGCTCCCTTCCACATAGGTATAATTCATATGCACAACTCGAAGCTCTATTATAATATGTGCACCTTTGGTGCATACACAATCCGGTGGGAGCTTCATACTGACTTCTCATGAGGCTGGTACTTTTCTAACTGGATTTATCGTAGAGTCGTTATAGAATATGGTTGTTGTACTATCTCTCTTGTACCTCTGATGTTAAGAGTGATTCTGCTATGTTCTCAATCACGATTTTTATAAGTTCCTGGGTCCAATAATCAGACTCTTGATTACTTAGTTGATGTAACTTCTTTTTTTGTTTCCTCTTCCCTCTGATCAGACTTTATGTAGGCTTAAGCTATCTTCCATTTTGCGTCTCATGGTATTTGTTATTACTTTAGCCTTTCATGGGCACTATGGAATATCCATGATAACTTCATCTAACAATTCAATCATTTGTGTATGAACTGGACTTAATTCCTTCTTTTAACTTATATTGGAGTCTTCTACGGCTGTATGATTGTCAACATATATGCTGAATGGATAATGCTCCAAAATATTAAGTGTGTTCATAACGTAACTAACTATGGATCATTGATCGAATAATTCCTTTTGTTCCTTCTCAACTTTATTTAAACATAAGCTATTACTTTTCCTAGTCTTCCTACCCCTTGTTGCGTGCATACTTAACTTATCCTAGTTCCCACGCATGACAAAATTTTCATGCAACTGATATGATCTCGAATATTACTTTTGATTTTACTTTCCGTTCATTAGCCATGGTAGGTGCCAGTTTCTTATGGAGTGAATACAGTGTTGTTGTGAGACTGTTTTTACATGACCATTTCTCCTTCAAGTTACTATGTTTAGGTTGAGGTTTTCTTCCTTATTTCCTCAGCTAGTCTTTTATTATAGTACTTAGGGAGGACCCCCTTGCTCTTGTAAATCTGCGAGCTTATTACATCGTATTCCCGATAGAATTTTTTATGTTCGTACTCACCTATAGTTATCATTAGTTACTTACCTCCATGCCCTTGTGCTTGTAGGGTTGCTTCTGAACTGATATTTGACCGTCTTTCCAGTGGCACTCTCTTTTATTTCCATAACACTCATACGGTACCCTTAACCACTCCAACTTCTATCAACATATATCCCAAATATTACAATGTCATATCTACGAGACTGAATTCCCCATATTGGGGTTCACTATGTTTATCTTGCACGATCTGTTGATTCATCCGTATACTCTTGTCTAGCCATAACTAGGCTCTTCTTGAATCAATTACTAACTACTCGTTGGCCCATTCTCATATCAATATCCCACGTAATCTTTCTCGAGTTATTTCCTTTGTCTTAACTTACTTCTCGCACTGGCTCCTTATTTATCACTAACATCTCGGGCCGGAATCCTTGTTTACGCTCCTTGACGTGGTGTTTGCATAATGTTGTGGAATCGTAGCATATATGTAGCATTCGAATAAGTGCAGTCTCGTTCCTTTCTCATTTTTATCGCATTCTTCCTTTATCAATCCGCAGTTACTAGAGTCACTTAATTCTGACTTAATGCCACATCACTCCATATTCCCCCTTTAGGGAAGTACTAAGAGTTAGAGCCACGACGATCTACCTATAGATGTTTTACCTTTTCATCTTTGACGTCTTTTCACATCATCGATGAACCTAACTCGCCTTGCAGTAATCTTTCTGTACCAAGGATAACAAAATTCCTCACTCGCGAGGGTGATACTTAGTATAACTGCACATACAGTCCCTTAAGCTTAACTTTTCTCGCGTTGCTTGCTTTAGGGAAGCGTCTTCCTGGATGACCTTTAAAAGTTATTCTTTTGTCGTCCATTCTTTTATCACCGAAACGCAAATCTGAAATTGTCATGATGCCGACTATTATCAAATCACTCAGTTCCTAATTCATGTTTAGTATATCTTGTTCACCGGCCCATATTGATTTCTATTATTCTGGAGTCTAACTTTTCCTTCTGATAATCACGTTAGAGTCGCGAACTTATTTCTCAAAATGAGGATATGAATGGCCTATACTCTTTTGTTGTCTTAAGGCCTGTCACCTCTCATCTTTTCCTTTACTTGACTATAGACTATGTAATACTGTCATCTTTTTGATCTACCGTTGTCATCCATGTATCACATCTTACTCATAATGCTTCATTAACTCTCTTCTTATTTCCTGCTAACACTCATGTCTATCACTTTATTCTGAAAACGCGAACAAGATATTCTTTTGCTTTTAGCTTCCCTTGCTCCATCTACTGGCTCTTCGGGTTGCCTAACGTTCTTTCTCTATTAGAGACGGGAGCCACACTAAGGTAATATTTATCTTTTCCAGGATTCAAGTGCCTATCTTTGTTAAATTGTTTTTGAACATTCTTGTATTCATATTTAGCTATACTATTCTAGAGTGTACCACCTGGGTGTCTCACAAGGAGATCTATTAGCACCTTTGCAATATCCTTCAGAATTGTCAACTAACACAAATAATCCATTCACCACTTTGGGTTACGTTAACCCCAGCTGAATCCTGATATCCCGTCCTTTTCTTAAACTATATTTGTTAGCTCCCATAGGGCATAACTGAGATGGGTGTTCCAATTGTACATACCTCTATTACTGTTGAAGGTAACTCAAAATGCTTATATTTCTCTACCTAAATTGTAAATACTAATAATCTTCATTAACTGGGTACCTCGTACCCTTCTCATCTTGCTCCTTTTACTTGTAGAATCTTGTATCCACCTTCTGAATATCTCTTGCTTTTTACCATATGGATGGATAGATATTCATGCCTTAGGGTTCCTTTTCAAAAAGCTCACACATCTTAGCACACATATGATCTGTTGGAGACCTTGCATTTACTCATCATAAGCATGATGCAAATTCGAGTTCCTCTAACTCAACTCTTCCACAACCGCATTCAATCCCTTACCAACCATCTTTCTAGACATAGGCATCGCCGTATTATGAATAAGATAGAGTTTAGGAAATTGAATTCTTACAACTGAGCTCTACCACACGATCTAGAGTAAAAAAAAAGAGTGACAGTCCTAAATGCCCTGTAGCCTCCTGCTTATAAGTGTGGTGCACAACACACCCATAAACAAGACTCTAATAGACACGGCTTGTAGACTCCCTAGGACAGAACTGCTCTGATACCACTTTTGTCACGACCCAAACTGAAGGGTCGTGACGGGCACCTAGTGCCTTACTCAACCGAGTACCAACGTAACATATCTTTCTTATCGTACTATCATTAGTAACTGGGCCAACATGGCCACAACTCGTAATGTATAACTATAAGTGGGAAAGCATTGTATCAACGAACCATCTTTCTTAAAACATGAGTACATATGGGCCGTCAAGGCCTCTTACATACTATACAAAATGAACCTCTGTCTATAAAGCCTCTAAGAGTATTAGACATCGAATGGGATAGGGTACCGGCCTACCCATAAGTCTGTAGCAAAATTCTGACATGATGACTCATAGACTCGGATGCACTCCGAATAAGGTGGAGTCTTACCGATCCTTCGATGAATGCTGACCTCGTCTACTATGCGGGCTCGTCAAACTGATTTTCTATACATGAGCCGGTTTTTCTTGATAATCCCTCTAACACACGTTGATTGCGACAAAACATGTAACGGCAGATCGAAGTAGGGGAAAATCTGTATGATATTCTTTGAGAAAGATTGCACCGTACTCCCTTAGAATCGCAAAATCCCGCATTAAATAGTCTTGTATGAAACGTTTGAAGCAATTATGCTGCTATTGCAAATCAACATCTTTGCTGAAGCTTTCTCTCATAAATTAGTAGATATGAGCAAATCCATTTTGGTGTATTAGATGAGTTATTTTTATCCTTTAGGTGTGGTCCCCACTAGGATGACTCATCCTCGCCTAAAGGCCCCTAATTAGGACACCTTACCATAATAACTTAGGAGTCATTAGGTTGGGGTGATTGGCTTCCACGTTTGGGGGGGGGGGGGGAGGGTTTAACCTTATCCAAATTATCTTAATTACCTAATTAGCTTAATTACTTAATTAATTTCCCACTAAAAATTTATAATAATCTGCATAATTAAGAATTATCTCAAATTACATAAAATATTACTCACTTTTAACACACTTTATACACTTACAATCATGGTCATGTGGTACCTTGTACGGTACTAGCCCATAAATATCGGGTATTACAGCTCGGACTATATTTTATCCCAAATTGTCTAACTTAGACGGAACTCATTTTTTTGAATCGCTTACCCTCTCACCTTTATGAATACTTATCACTTGTTTTAAATAGCATGATACTTATAATCCCAAAATAATCTCATTCCCGAACTTACGTCGATCAACTTACGACAAAGCTTTAACGTACGAAAATGCGAAATGTAACATCTCATTTTCAGGATTTCATCAATTTACTTATGGCGTACTTTCATGTACGAAAACATGGGGTGTAACACTTGGTATGGTCTTTGAAGGTGTTATTGAGTTTAGGAAGGCTATTTGATTTTAAGGTTTTTCAAAAAAGTGCAGCTCAAACTTAAGCCTAGTGAGAAACATAGAGTTAGAGCTAAGTGCAAAAGTAAGGGTTTTTGCAAATAGGAGCTATATGCAAGCACTGATAGAGATTCTGGGGATTTTATGGTGAAAAAGTATCACCCATGGCATAAGTATACCACCAAAAGCAAAAAATAAGTTGTGCACTTCTAAGTACATTGCTCATAACTTTAAGGATAGAATAGTTTCATAGCCAAATATTAAACTGTGGGAGATTCAGGAATGGGTTAGAAAGAAGCTAGGTTTGCATATTGGGAGGACTATAGTATAAAGAGCTAAGTCTATTATAATGCGGGAGTTCGTGGGATACTGAAAGCTAGAATTTTCCAAGTTACCTGATTATGCGGACACAATTAGGAGGACAAATCCAGGGGTTCTTGCTGGATCAGAACTGATAGTGACACTACACTAGAGAAGCACTTATTTGTCTACTTTTATGTATATTTTGTTGCTCTTAAAAGGGGATGGTTAGAAGGGTGCAGAAGGATCATTGCTTTTGATTGATGCTTCTTGAAGGGGTTATGTAAAGATGAATTGTTCGTAGCTGTTGAAAAAAATGGGAACAATCAAATATTTCCAATAGCATGGGTAGTTGTGGACCAAGAGACAATATTCTTGGACTTGGTTCATAACTATCTGGCTATTGACTTGGAGCTAGAAGATGGTACAAACTTAACAGTAATGTCAGATAGTCAAAAGGTACATTCTATTTGATTACTTTATTTGTTCATCATAATTGTTCGTAGCTGTTGAAAAAAATGGGAACAATCAAATATTTTCAATAGCATGGGTAGTTGTGGACTAAGAGACAATATTCTTGGACTTGGTTCATAAAAATCTGGCTATTGACTTGGAGCTAGAAGATGGTACAAACTTAACAGTAATGTCAGATAGTCAAAAGGTACATTCTATTTGATTACTTTATTTGTTCATCATAATTATGCCTAACTATCTACATATATTGTATTTATATATGATACTAAAACAATACCTTGTATTTGTTGCAGGGATTAGTCCCAGCAATTGAGGATTGTCTGCCATGGCAGAGCACTGAATGTGTGCTAGGCATATATGGTCCAATTGGGCTAAAAAATAGAAAGGTAAAGAAGGAAAGATGCAATTTTGGAGACGTGCCAAGTCATCATTTGTTGTCCAGTTTGAAGATGAGCTTGCAAGGTTGTCAATGCTAGGGAGAAACATATTTGAGGATGTGCTAGATTACAACAAAGAGGTATGGGTAAGGGCATATTATAGTGATGTATCTAAATGTGATGTTGTTGAAAATAACATGTGTGAAATATTTAATTCGTGGATAGTATGACCTAGGCATAAGTCAATTATATCTATGTTAGAAGAAATAAGGTGCAAAATTATGACTAGGCATGTTGATATGAGGAGATTTGTTGAGATGTGAATAACATATATATCTCCAATAGCAAGAATGACATTAGAAGAAAATAAAGAGGCCTCTAGGAGGTGTAAAGTTCTATGGAATGGGGATGATGGATTTGAGATTAGTGAAGGTGATATTAGGCATGTTGTTGATATGATATGGAAGGCTTGCACTTGTAGAACCTAGATGTTGAGAGGAATTCCTTGTCTTCATGTTGTCTGTGCACTATATCACATAAAATAAAATCCAGATGAGTTGGTTGAGCATTGGTACAGGAAGGCTACCTTCATGAAAGCTTACCAGTACTTTATACAACCTATGACCAATATGAATATGTGGCCAGAATTAGAAAATCCTTCAATTGAGCCACCTGAACCAAAACCAATGTCAAAGAGACCTAAAAGATGTAGGAGAAGGGCAAAGGATGAGCCAAGAAAAAAAATTGGCAAGTTATCAAAGAAAGAAGTGAAGATGACTTGTTCAAAATGTCACCAGTTGGGTCATAACAAATCTGCTTGCAAATCTGGGGTAAAACCAATTTATATTGAGTCTTTTTTAGCATTCTTTAATGTACACTAACTATTGTATATTCTTTTAGCCTATAAATGAGAGATGCAACTCAAGCAAGTAATCCAACTCATAGAAGTTAGCCAACTTAAAGGAGTCATCCAACTATTGGTGCAACAACTATGCCTAGCATTCCATCTTCAATTTGTACACATCTACTGTGAAAAGAAGTGGTCAGAGTCAATCTAGTTCTACATCAAGAGGAAGAGGTAGAGGGCTAGGCCTAAGAATGGGATATTTTAGATCTATTGCCGCTGGTATTGAAGGAAGGGGTACTAGCAATGTAAGCTCAAACATAAAAAAAGCACATGAAACCCAACAGGCAGTAGGGTATAAAATGCCCGGACAATAAGGTTTTCGCTTTTATCAAGACACAATGACTGAAAGAAGTATATTGAATGTAAGCGGGTTTTATACCTCCGTTTCTTTTTTTTATATATCAACTGCAAATTTTACTATTTTGCAACCTGGTGCACCTTCTGAAAGAGTGATAGCACGTGGTACATTTAGAGATACATCTCTAACAAATATTGATCTTAGAATTAAGCCTAATGGTCTAAAATGGAAAGGAAAAAAGCAGTTACAATATCCCAGCTTCAAAGGATGAGTGCAACCAGGAATAGAAGGACTTCCGGTCAACCAATGGAAGGGAAAAACAATTAAAATGCTTAAGAAGTCTTTTGTCTATGTCGTAGGACTAGTTAAGTCAAGGTTGTTGAATCGTTTGTTTAATTTTTTTTGGCATTGCAACTGTAAGACTCTGTTGGGGATGCTTTCTATTGTGTTACACCTTGGCGATTTAAGTAGTCGACGCTCCAAACCAATTGCCCTTTAGTTTCTGTGTTTTTCATCTGGTAACTAAAGAATTGTTGATGCATTTTAACTCATTTGTTAAAGTTCAGTTGTTCATTTTCAGTTGTTAGTTTTTGTGCTGTTAAATTTCAGTTGTTAGCTTTTGTGTTCGAATTCTACTAACTGAAGAGTTTTCGAGATTGACATAGCTTTTGGTTGTTAGTTTTGAAAGTTGATATTGTTATTCTGCAAAATGGTCAAACTATTGATAATTGCAAAATATTGGCCAGCAAGTAATATTCTCAAGCTGCAGTTGGGTGGATTCTTGCAATTCTGTTGTGCTGAAACAGTGTTTCTAAACATTGGCTAAAGGTGTTGAGTGCTAAAATAACATTTCTGAAATATGAACTAAGCAAAGTAGTTTTTGTGTTTCAATGAGATCTATACTTTCAATGAGATCTCTAATTTCAAGTTTGTGAAATATTCTAAAAAATTCCACACAAATAACAAGTGATAACTAACATTTCAAGGGAGAAATGGCTAGTGTTGGCCAAATTTTATTAAAGTTTAAC
This sequence comes from Nicotiana attenuata, assembly GCF_001879085.1. Classification (NCBI taxonomy): domain Eukaryota; kingdom Viridiplantae; phylum Streptophyta; class Magnoliopsida; order Solanales; family Solanaceae; genus Nicotiana; species Nicotiana attenuata. The sequence goes on along the minus strand of NC_031997.1, from coordinate 37,277,278 downwards.
AAGCTTAATTAAGACTGCCATCTTCAACAATACACATAAAGCTTATCTAAGACTACCATCTTCAACAATACTACTTCATTTCTTCCATAATCAGTATATATACAAAGGACGAAATAACAAGCTTCATGACGAAGATTAACAAGCAAAAGTGAAAGCTACACAAAACCCACCTAAAATCTAACATTAAGACTGCCATCTTCAACAAAATTAAGGAACAACCAAACAATTCCTTGCGATGAACACAACTACAAACACAAAAATCCACTTCTTCCTTGGCCCGAGCCAATTTTGCATCATTTTCTTTGACCCTTTTCAGTAAACCATTAATGGTCCTCTTAGATTGATCTGAAAAATCTTCATCATACCATCTACAGTACTCGCAAGCACCTCGATCCTTCAAAACAAGATAAAATAGATTTAATTTTAACATACTGAAACCAAGAATTCTAAAAATAAGTGCAAATAGATGGCCGACTTACTTTGTCAAATTTACACCCATAAAATCGTCGACTTGGATTTCTAGGGGACCATGAAATTCTCAGTTTCGCGTTAAAACCACAACAATAGATATCCAATCTCTTTTGAGAACTTTCTGCTCTTTCCGACATGGTTACAATGGCTATGGAGTTCAAGCTCAAAATTAGGGAAGAAGAAGAAGTACTAACACACTTAGTATAATAGGGTTCACTTTTCTATTAATTTCAACTAAAGCTTTGACAAATTACTGAAAGAAAGAAGCCTTTTGAATATTCATGGAGATTGAGCTTTTGATAATTGGGGCTTTTTTACATCCAATAATGGAGAAAGGGTAGGAAGAAGTCGGGTATCCATGGTGTTACAACCTATATTCGTGTACGTTAGATCACGCCGTAAGTTAGTCGACGTAAATCCAAGAAGATATTCTCTTTGAGATGATAAGAAGTTAATCCTATTGGTCTTAAATGATACAAGGGTGTATAAGAGTGGTTAACAAGTATTAGAAGTTAAACGAATCAAGGATGTTGTAACCCGTATTTTCTGGTAAAACTAGAGTTGCTTAATATTCTCAAGAGGTCGTGTTTTAAGGTATTTGAATCATATAATATCCGTATCATAAGTCTTGAAATCAATCGAGTTATGAAACAAAAGTCGACAAAAATTGTCGCAACTTACGTTCATAATTTTACCTAAACTTTAGGTCAAATGTTACTAAGCTTTTCTCCCAGTTTACTTGGAATTATGGGGTTATATACCCACCAAATTGAATATCTATGATTCTAGTTTCCAACGCATTAAACCGTTCATCGATACAATACGGAGTAGAGAGATACTCGCATTTTCGCGAGACTGTGTAAGCAACTCTCTAAGGGGCCCACATAGGTGGTTGAGATATACTGACATATATGAGATGGATTAACCCCGTTTTAACTCATTATTTTTTATTCTCTTCAGACTATAGACACCTAAAAAACTCTCTCAAGGTTCTCTCATGATCCAAGACCCAAACAAAAGGCAAACAACACAAATCAAGTGTCGGGAATCTCGTGGCGCTAGTAAGTTTCTTGTTCTTCTTGTTGTTGCTGATTTTTGTGTGGTTCCAGCTCATGTGGGAGGTTGTTTAAAGTGGTTTATGTTCTGTAAAATACTCTCTCAAGTTTTTAATATCAACCCTAGTTGATTTCAAGTCTTCCAAAGTGATTCTAGTGCCGAAAAATCCTAATTGATTGCTAGTTTCGCTTTCTTGTTTTTGTGGCAACATTTGAGGGATATTTCGTGGTGAATTAAGGTCAAATTGGAGTTTTTTTATCTGTCTAAAGGTAAGGAACCTCTTACTCTACATGTATTTAATATTTTCCAAGTTGCGGCTAAGTCGTTGAAGCTAGAACTTGTGAGTTATCTATCGAAAGGCTAGTGAGTAGTGTTGTTGGTTGGTGGACTGTTTTGGAAGGCTTAATATAATTGTTATTGATGTTGTTTTGGGCTGTTTCATGATTTTTTTAACTTGTGGAAAGTCACAAAAATAGGGAAGGTATAGTTTGTTTCATCGTAAATTAGGTTGTGGTCGATGTATAATAGTTACGACGCTTAAACGATAACGATAGTATCATTTCTCTTATTGTAGACTAAGGAGTCATGACATTTGCATAGCTTGAGGTTGGGCATTATATACAAGGTATGTGAGGCTATCTCTTTTCTTCTTTTGCACGACTCTGATAGTACATAATGTAATGAACGAGCTTCCAAAGATATTTCACTCTTAGAAGCTAGCAGTACTTACATTGTTTCCCTTCTTATGGAATGATTGATGTTGATGTTACCTCTCTTATTCTTATTTTATCAATGTTGTTGGTACTTCTTGGTTCTTATAAGATTATTGATAAAGAGTTAGTCCTAATAACGTGTACGGAGGATACCGACTTATGTCACTCTGAAAGGTTCAGAATGTGATTCCAATGAGTCCAGCACGCATCATATATATGTATCTATTTTACTCTATCGAGCAGCGCTATAGTTGGCCGGGTACGACACTTATTGTGCAACCACTGATCAGTTGGATTTTACCGAGCTCTACGTCGCCGGGTATGATTCTACCGAGCCTTATAAGATGATGTCCATAGAGGCATACATTTTTTAAAGTATATGTATATGTATCATGCATTTCATGTCAGTAGACCTCAGAGGTACTGAGATGTTACAGGTTATATATTCTCTATTCCTCTTTACATTACTGTTTTTATTTATGATTTCCTGCCTTACATACTCAGTATTGTACTCGTACTGACATCCCTTTTATTTGTGGACGCTGCATGTCGTGCTGCAGATCCTGATAGACAGGTAGGCGAAGCTCCCCCACCACAGTAGGCTACTCAATTCAGCAGTTATTAGCGAGATCCCTTCTCCGAACTTGCCGTGGTCTTGGTATGCACTTTTGTTATTGACATTATGGTATGTTGGGGTCATGTTCCGGCAATGTTGCAGCACTTATGTTCCTTTAGAGGCTCATAGACACGTGTCAACTCATGTATAGTTTGGATTGCCTTGTCGGCTGATTTTTATTGTATAGTATCGCATGGCAGCATGGCATCTCGTACCTTATATATAGCTTCATGACAGCCTTGTCGGCCTATGTTATGTATGTTCATGCCATTATCTGTCATTGTTTGTTGTTCATGATTCATGTCTACCATTCATGTTGATCTTGTCAACCCTTACAGATAATAAGAAAGGTTAGATAAAATGTACGTTGGTGCTCGGCATGTATGGCCCTGGTGCCAGTCATGGCCCTTCAATTAGGGTCGTGATAAATGGGACTCCAACGGTAATATTTAATTGCATTAAAAGGGGAGTGAATTTACTGTCTCACGCGCGACCTGGGTGACGAAGCTCACTGAATGTGACAGGTCAGTGTTTTGTGTTTAAATAGCACATGAGATAAGGGGTTGGAGTGTCAAAATGGAAAAGGTCTGAGTTGAGGTGCCAAAATAAAAAAAACAGGGCTAACTTAAAGGGGCTGCTTATGGGTTTGGCCTTTCAATATTGTTCATTATTACTTTAAGTGCATTGCCATAGGCCTCGCTTTGTAATTAATCGTAGAGTTTATTTTAGGCTTTATAACGGCTATTTAGCAATGACTATCAATAATTATTATGTTGTGGTTCACTTAGATGTGGTTGTCAGATTAATAGAAGGGGACAAGTGTCACAGGGGCATTTTCTGTCTGCCAAAAAACAGCCTGCTATGCGGCAGTCAAGTCTCAACATAGCTCAGCCTAACTCCGATTTTCTTTCACTTTCGAGGTTTAACACTTAGAATATTTCCAAGGCGACATAAATAAATAAAGGCACAAGCAGATTTACGGGAACGCTTTCCCAACCTTTTATAATTTATGAATTACAAAGGAAACTCTCAAGTTTGGCAAGGTGCTGCCACCCTTGGCAGACACCAACTCACAAAATTGTCGACTCTTGCACAAACTGCCCTATAATAGCCCCTGCCTAAGGCATTTCGTGTTGCTCACTCTTGCAAGGCAATGGCACATAATTTTCCATGCTCAAGCCTTGACATAGACAACCCTATGCCTACATCTTGCTCAATTTCCCTCTCTAGGTACTTAGCCCATTTTTAGGGCTGCTAACACACATATATATAGTGTAGTAAGCCCAAAACAGTTTTCCTATTTCAGTTGACACCCCCAACTGATAGGCCATGATAACCCATTATAAAAAAAATCGTGCATGTCATGCTAAAACATGCCTAAAACGTGCATAGACTTAGCCCCATTATCAGCAACTCTTTGGACATGGCAGTTGTAACCACCCAACTGCACAGAATGTGCACAGCACACTCGTTAACCGCTCCATGTGCGCTGCATGTGCGCGTTTCTGGCCAGCTGCTCCACGCCCAAGGTTGGCATTGCGCCCAGCCTTTCCCTTTGACACTGCTCCGCCCCAATGCCATAGCCACAGCTTGTCGCCCATGACTTAGCCGCACGCACGCCCGCTGCCACAGCCGCTTGTTCATGTCAAGTCACCCCTACTTGATCAAGTCTGCCCTTTGCCAATACCAAGCTGATTTTAGCATCAAGACACCAAGCCATGATGCCATTCCCTTGCTAAGTCGTTTGCCCACAAATTCCTTAGGTGCCAGCCCGCTCACCTAAGCTAAGACAACACCAAGTTGCCAATGCCACTGCCTTGGCACTAAGCTGCCTCATCTTAGCGCCTAGGTCTTTCCTATTTTGCCTTGTCAAGCTTCCGTCCAGCCCGCTGTTCCGTCAAGACTTTGGCCTTTTCATGCACACAGCCCACTCGTGCCTTAGTATAGTCCGTCACACCTTAGCTTTCCAATAATAGTGTAGTCCGTCACACTTTGCCTTGCAATAGTTTGTTGCCATTGACAATGCCCTCATTATCCCGCATGTTGATGTCCCTTCCGCACATAGGCCAATGGCAAAGCCATCATGCCAAATCCTTGCCACTGTCGCGCCGCTTGCCGATCAGCTTTGTCAAGGGTCTAACAAACCACCCCAACTAGTTGAATTCGATGCCCTCGTCGAATAATTTCTAGCACATGCTCACCATTTGCAAAGACATCACAAGTTCAGCACCCTTTTGAGAATTACGTGTTCTTTTCCCTCAAGTGCAATGTTTTTCTCCTTTGCTTTTCCTGCCCGTCATTCCCACAGCAAATATAGCACGCAACTGACTGATTTGAAAAATCCCACGCTGATTTTGGCACCCTCAACTCGAAATTTCTGCATAACTGCCTTCCTTGCCTTTTCTGAATTTCTAAGCCCGAACAGTCCCTCCCACAAACAAGCACATTGACCCCTTGTCTTGCAGTCTTGTCCATGGCCGTCTCACCCTCGTCACGAATTTGCTCCGCTCTGATACCAGTTTTCACAGGGGCATTTTCTGTCCGCCGAAAAATAGCCTGCTATGTGGCAGTCAAGTCTCAACTTGGCTCAGCCTTACTCCGATTTTCTTTTGCTTTCGTGGTTTAACACTTAGAATATTTCCAAGGCAACATAAATAAATAAAGGCACAAGCAGATTTACGGGAACTCTTTCCCAACCTTTTATAATTTATGAATTACAAAGGAAACTCTCGAGTTTGGCAAGGTGCTGCCACCCTTGGCAGACACCAACTCACAAAATTGCCGACTCTTGCACAAACTGCCCTATAAAAGCCCCTGCCTAAGGCATTTCACGTTGCATCACTCTTGGTAAGGCAATGGCACATTATTTGCCATGCTCAAGCCTTGACATAGACAACCCTATGCCTACATCTTGCTCAATTTCCCTCTCTAGGTACTTAGCCTGTTTTTGGGCTGCTAACACACATATATATAGCGTAGTCAGTCCAAAACAGTTTTCCTATTTCAGTTGACACCCCCAACTGATAGGCCATGATCACCCGTGATAAAAAACGTGCATGTCATGCTAAAACATGCCTAAAAACGTGCATAGACTTAGCCCCATTATCAACAACTCTTTGGACATGGCAGTTGTAACCGTCCAACTACACAGCATGTGCACAACACACTCGTTAATCGCTCCATGTACGCTGCATGTGCGCGTTTCTTGCCAGCTGCTGCACGCCCAAGGCTGGCATTGCGCCCAACCTTTCCCTTTGACACTGCTCCGCCCCAATGCCATAGCCACAGCTTGTCGCCCATGACTTAGCCGAACGCACGCCCACTGCCACAGCCGCTTGTTCATGTCAAGTCGCCCCTACTTTATCAAGTCTGCCCTTTGCCAATGCCAAGCTGATTTTAGCATCAAGTCACCAAGTCATGATGCCATTCCCTTGCTAAGTCGTTTGCCCACAAATTCCTTAGGTGCCAGCCCGCTCACCTAAGCCAAGACAACACCAAGTTGCCAATGCCACTGCCTTGGCGCTAAGCTGCCTCATCTTAGCGCCTAGGTCTTTACCGTTTTGCCTTGTCAAGCTTCCGTCCAGCCCGCCTTGTTCCGTCAAGACTTTGGGCTTTGCTTGCACACAACCCACTCGTGCCTTAGTGTAGTACGTCACACCTTAGCCTTCGAATAATAGTTTAGTCCGTCACACTTTGCCTTGCAACAGTTTGTTGTCATTGACAATGCCCGCATTGTCTCGCATGTTGATTACCCTTCCGCACATAGGCCAATGGAAAGGCCATCATGCCAAATCCTTGCCATTGCCGCGCCGCTTGCCGATTAGCTTTGTCAAAGGTGTAACAACAAGCGTGAAATTAGGAGTTCAATATCCAAATTATCCTATTTTTTAGTACGTTTGGTTGGATTTTGGCTATCCATTGCTAATTTTTAAAATTTTAGTTGCTAAGCCTAATCTTTAGCTAAAACCTGCCAATAGTTGTTAGAAATTGTATAGACATGCCAATTTTCCATATATAAAATAGAAAAAGAACTCTGATGCTCCAATTCCGGGAAAAAAAAATGCAAACTATTTCTCTTTGCAAGAGTTCTTTTCACATCTTTGCAACAATTTTTCCTTTCACAATCTTTGCAAGAATCACTACATTTATACACAGATTTCGTTTGTTAAAATAATTTTCTGTCCGCGAATATCATACAAAAGAATAAAGCAAAAACTAGGTAACCAAATCGATATCGTCCTTCGCCGCACAACCATGTTGAAAGTGTGATAATATGAATATGTTTCATGCTCTTAAAATCTCAAGGATAGAAAAGTTTGGCGAATAAAAGCTCATTCCAAGTATCTTGAAGACCAGGCAAACACCAATGCACACAATCAGCGTAGCTAATAGGATTTGCCAATTGCTCTTTTGTTAATGGATTCCATTGCTTCTTGTAAATTGAAGTGTGAGCATCTTTTCTGTAGCTTGAGAGCTGTGTGATGTTGAGAAATGTAATGGGCACTTTTGTTTTACGAAACACTTCTCCAATCACTTGCATTATGCTTTTTCTGCTATCTGATCCCCAGTAAGTCGGGTCCTCTATAATTTTTGTTTCATTGTAACAATTCTTATTTGGTTCTCCTCCCCAATCTATGCTCCTGCAGAAATAAAAGTTACTACTGTTATTTACCAATTTTAACATGACAAAAAACAAATCAACAAAACTTGAAGATTATTACTTTTGATGAGAAGGTGACATGCTAGTGAAAAAGACTCTGGTTTTCTTTGGATTCATGTTCTTTTTCACCCATCTCAGCATACTCTTCATTCCCATTCGATATGCATCCTCTGTTGATACTATCGCTATATCCTTCACTTCATCCTCAAAAGACCCTTGCCTGTGTCAAATATCATTTAGCCCTTCAGAAACATAAATCTAAATAGAAGAAATTTTACACTATCAATATATTTTGATAGATTGTAAAAAGTTATTTACTTAATTTTTTAAATTACCAAATTAGACTTACTAGAGAAAATTGCTTCATGTTGTAGTTTACTTTGATCTAATGTTACAAAACCTATTTATAGTGCCAGGTGAGGCAGATGTTAATCTTCATTAGCAAAAAGAATAAGAGAGGGAAAGATAATTACAAAATGTTGAATTCTAGGCCGGTCATCCACCAAAGATATGTATTGAAAACGACAATATCAGCCCCTTTCCAATTCTTTCCGTGCTTATTTATTGAACCTTTCCTGACAACTCTATCAGATATTCTATGTACCACTGCATCATCAGCATTTGATTCCAGCAGAAATGGTGCCCAGTAGAACTCAATCGTCGCGTTGTAATCCTGTAATATTAATTAAATTTAAGCTATTTAGCAATATTTATTAAATTGATGTATTATAATTGTCATGCAACTTTAAAATGATCACCTTGGCTGTGAAGACAGAGAGGGAGCCAAAAGTTTCCATGGACTTAGCATTCTCAGGAATGAGTCTATGGAGAAGACAAACCATCGAAATATACTGTCCTCTGTTTAAGGAATCTCCCACGTATAACATCCTCTTTCCACGAAGAGTTTCCAGCATTAGTGTAGCATTGAAACTGCAATTGTCACATAATATAGAATTGAAATTATTAAATTTCCATGCAATTATAAAGTGTGAAAAAAATTAAAGAAAAATTAAATGGTCACCCCGGACCGTTTAAGCAGGTAAGAGTTGTTGAACCAACATTATCAATTATGGACAAAGAGTACAATGTAGTCAACGAGATTAAGATTAGTGAAGTAATAATAACTCAAACAAAGAATAGCTAGCCGGCGATTCGCTAGCAATCGACGTAGGTTCTCTTTTCGTACGTGGCCTAGCTCTTTATATATGCTACATGCATGTGTGTGAAGGATCCATAATTTAGAAGTATGTGTTTTGATGTGAAAGTTCGAGTTCTAAAATATTTAGATAATTTTGCTTCGTACTTATTTTTCACACACACATGTACTGTTATAACTGTGAAATGGTTTGATCCTTCGTCAACTTGATCAATAAGTAGATGAGCATGAGTGCAGTAAATTAAGATGAGCAAATTTGGCTTAAAACCATACGTGCCTTGGAAGAGAACAGCCATGAGGTTGCCATCTCCAATGCTGGTAATCTTTGTCTGGCCGACCATGTTCTTGGCAAGTCAATTGTGGCTGTATATAAGGACACTCCTCTTCCTCGTACAGCGGTCGGCTGTAATCATGGACCCACCTTCCGCTGAACAGGTCGCACCCTTCCTCTGCTTCTCCGATGGCAAATGGCAACTTCTTGTTCTTCTCTACCACCATAATTCCAAAACATTGTCAAATTATATACGCTGATGACAGTTTTTACACTATCAGCTCACTCCAAAGATAGTTGCAGGTCATTAATAATAAGTTGAATTTGTAGCCTGAAAAATAAGGTACGTAACTTTATGTAGCAATTAAAATTGTACTTTTACACTGTCTGTAGATATACGGTTATATTCTTTCAACAATGTTCATGCATTCAAATCAATACAACAAAAACTTTGCTAGATAAACTAAGTATCGAATAGATTACTCACTGATTCTTGAGATGGAATTGGGAGGACCAGATAGACTAGAATATTCAAGCTGGCTAAAAATGCAGCTAAAGTCTTCACCATAAAGAATGGTGACAAAGACAATGAAAGCTAATAAAGTGAAAAGAAAAGGAGAAAGACGAGCCTTTCTAAGAATAGAAGACGAAGAAGAAGGAGAAGAAGAAGTGGAGGGAGGTGGCTTCATTGCTTTGAAGCCTTTGGCAATTGGCAGAGTGACTCTGTTTTTGTGTTTTTGTTATGGTTTTAGTTAGGTAGTGTATGGCTGAATAAATACAAGAAACAATATAGGTTACGTTTGAAAATGGATTCTTTCCAGCAATTAAAAATATTATTATTTGAGGTCCTTATTGAATATGTAACTGTTCTTGTTATTATTGCGCTATCATCATTGTTATATTAGGTTTGAAGGAAAATTGATAAAGTAAAGGACACTACCTAGACTGTGGAATAATTTACACTAATTAACAACTTATTTAGTAGTTGGCTTCGTTTCTTATATTCAGTTTAATATTACGCGATTGCACCAAACCATGGGTCTTTTTTTTTTTTCTTAATTTCTTAAAGCAAGACTCATTATTGTTTTCATAATTCTTGGTGCCATATTTCTATTTCACAACTATTTAAGTGATGGTCAAATATGGTTAGTAATATAATTATTGATGGCACATTTCATAAAAGCATATTAATTAATGCGTAATAGCTAGTGATTTGCTTAACTTGAAGTGATGGTCAAATTGTTTAGCTCGTTTTACTTTACAGGCGATGGTTTGAGGTGAAGTAACGTGGGAATTTGATGATAGGATTTCTAAACAGCAATGATTTCCCTTGGCTTCTAAGTTAAGGTTTTGGTTGTGAAAGATACGAAATCATTTTCTACATTTTGTATTGTGAATTATATGGCATGGAATGTTTAAGAAATTTGGGAAAGCAAGTAGCAAATAAAGACTTGTTTAACGGGTTTAGTTACAGAGTGATTAAGCTTCTGGTAACATTTCTTATTCATTTTAGTTGGCAAAATCGTCTATCCATACAGCAGTGAGCCCACAGTCTAAAAATCCTTCACATGGAGCAGGTGATCCCCGTTGATAAATCAAAATTTAAGATCTTTTTTCTAATCATCCGCTATATATTTGTGTTTACCCCTTAAAACGGATAACAATTAAATTTGTACGCGGTTTTAAAGATATGTGGATTGATTCAACACAAAGGATCAAAGATATTAGGCAAACGAGTGAAAGATAAAATGACTAATCAAACCAATTATAGTGTTATGGCCCAACTTGAACTTGGGTTGGGCAATAATATCCTGCCCTCGGTTGGATCCTTGGTTCAAAGCCAATTGAGTATGAAGAACAACAGTAACGTAAGAACTTTTCAATAACTAGAAAGCATAAAAATGGATTTGTATTCTCTTGGTATGCGTGTTACAATGTCTTTTATCATAGAAAAGCTTCCTTTTTATGTAGTAGGAGAGCTCTATTCCTAGTACAAATCTAAAAAGAGTAAAAGATCTTCCTTTCCCATTAACCAACGATTTGCAACCTCCATCAAGCGAGATCTGCGCCGTGATATCCGGTTGGTTGCGGATATCACGACCTTCTATCTGTCGTGTACAACCGCTCATGGAGTTTCCGAAGTCTCCGAACCCACCCGGAGTCCGAGGTTCGTCATTTCATCAGGTCCGACGGCGAGCACTTCATATATTTTCTACGGGACTTGATGCAAAGAGTTTCCAGCTTCGTTGTCGATCCCGTATGTTTATGCCCTCACTTTGTTTCGTTCAATGGGAAATTGGGGTGTGCGTCATCCCCGATTTTACCCATATAGAAATAGTCCCCTCATTTTTCGGAGAGCAGTGTTGCCGAAGCGATGGGAAACGATAGATGAACTCCGGTTCCTTCCCTCGTATGATACAACCAAAGTGGCGGATAAGCCAAAACATCTCGTCAGTTGTGTCGTTCTGACTCTCGACACATGTCAGTCCCGGGTTGGCTGCATTTGAAAGTGATATGCCGTGTATTGACTGTTTCTCCCCTATAAAAGCTTCGCCCTTTTGCATTTCTTTCACTTTCTGATCCCAACTTTTACCTTCGAACTTTATAACGACTTTCAACTTTTTCAAATCTTCATAACTCGCTTCTTGAACCTTCATACCTTCATCTCTGACCTTCAAACCTTCATATTATCTCTTGGATTTCCAACCCAGAACTTCATATCTTCATCTCCAACCTTCAAATCTTCATACGCCTTCTTCAAATCTTCATATATTTCCCAGATTTCACGATGGCTAAGACTTTCAAGTTTGTACCATAATAAGCAGCCCCCTCATCTTCCCACCCGACAACGGGCATCGAGGTGACCGTCCCCGAGGTGGTTTCTGAGCCTTCTATGAAGTGCTTTATACTCGGGGGTTGCTCTATCGAGGACGATTTCAAAGTTGAGAACGCCTCCATCCAACAAGATCGAGGCGAGGGAGTATGGAGATATATATGCTCCCTTACTGAAGATAACCTTCCCATAGTCCGAGCGGACTGTAAATGGGAAGGCAAAGACGTGGTTATCATCGGGCCTAATGACGATATTACTACCCACGTGGAGGGGTATTTAAGTTTTTACACTTACTCCTTCATGGTGAGCCCATTAGACCCAGTAATCCTGGCCTTTTGTAAAAGGTACGAGGTGTCTCTCGGGCAAATCCACCCGTCCTTCTAGAGGATCGTGATCCTCCTGCGCTATTTCGTGAACAACAACGAACCTTCTCGGTTCACCCTCGACCTCCTATTCCGTCTGTACAGTCCCCGAATTTTTCGAGGGGGACTAATAAAGCTCATTCGCCGAGCAAGCAAGGTACCCTTCTCAAGCATCCACAAGGATCGAGACCGAGGCTGGAAGGGGAGGTTTGTTCGGGTGAAGACCAAAGACCTGATTCTTCTCGAGTTCCTATCATTCCCCGAGAAGTGCAACACATCTCGTAAGTGTCGTCTTTCTTAAGTATTAACCTCTTTTCATTCTTTCTCTCACTGCCTGTATTTACAGTCGTGCAGCTATTACCCGAGTTCTTGATGCGATCCCCTGGTTCAAAGAATGGATCAAAGGGACATGCAAGTAGATGTCGTACTCCGAGCGCACAGGGCGCAAACTTTAGAAGGGCAAATGGGAGGCCCTTCTCATGGTGAGGTTCTTCTCTGCATGGCTATCACTACGTCCCCCAACTTGCATAATGCTAACTTTTTCTCTTCTTTATAGGTCTGCCTAAGACCACTAAACTTAGGTCGTTGGACTGGGATGAGGATACGCCCTTACCCACCGAGCCCTCTATTCTGGGGCAGCCCGGAACTGCCATGGAGGAGGAGGAGAAGAGGAGAAGGAAATCCTCGGGTTCCCCGGACCCTGAGGCGAAGATAAAGAATAGGGCGGCCACCCGGGTTCGGAAGCCCAAGAATAATACCAAGTCCAGGGTATCGGACCCTGACTTCCTCTACCAGCTCAGGGACGAGCCCGAAGAGGACGATATCTTTGTCGCCCATGGATCGACCCCTGCCGCGGAGCAGCTGATGACTGAGGAAAGGGGCCACGAGGATGATCCCCTTCCGATTCGAGAGGGTGAAGTGGAGATGGAGGCTGCGACCTCTCAAGAAGCCATTCCTGTTCTGAAGGAGGCGACCGGTGTGATTGATATCATCAAGATGCCCTCCTATACCGAGTCCATGCTCGAAGAGGCCCAAGCAGGTAAAGAAAAATCAAGTGAAGGAGTACAGGTGGCAGATGATCCTCTCTACTCCTTCTTTGATGGCATGAACATTTGTACGTTGGAAGATTTCTCCGGGCTGGGTCACCTGGAGGTCCCAAAGAAGGACGTTCCCTCGGGAGATGGTGGGCCGAGTTTGAGCCCAATATTGGTGAAGGGATTTCCCATGATGAGTGTGGACCCCGAACTCAAGAGGACGGTTGTTCTCATAGACTCGGAAGATGTCCGGGTCCTGTCCGCTCCGGCAGGCTTAGCCAGCTACCTCCGATGCCTGGTGACCGAGCAGGACCAGGAAAAAATGAACAAGGTGGGAACGTCAAGTCTGTTCAACAAGGCACACCAGACGCTGAACCGGGTAAGGCTCTCACATTTTCATACTTCCTTTGTGAATCCCACTTAAGTTTTCCTCTGAAGTCTCTTACCAATTTCACTGTTTTACAGGCTTCAGTGCTTCACCATGAAAGCTTCCTCCAGTACTGCATAGAAATCAGCCAGCTCGAGTTCGAGCTCAAGAACATGTCCAGAAGAAGGATATGTACAGGCTTCTTAGTGGACGACAGGACGAGGCTCTTAAGGACTTCCCGATTCTCCAAGTGGAGCTGGAAAAAACTCGGAAGGAAGCCTCGAAGCTGAAACGGGAACACGCCGACCTGGTTTAAAAGGTAAAGGCCTTTGGAGCTAAAAACGAGCAGCTAGTCATGGTGACTAACTTCGCAGGACCAACACAAGATAGACCTGATCGACCAGCTACGGGTCGAGGTGGATGGGGTCAAGTCCTAGACCGAAGTGTGGAAGGATGTTGCTCCCAAACGCTCATGCAAGTTAACGGGGTTGTACAAGTAATAAAATGATAAGTCGAGTGTCGAACCCACAAAGACTTGTGTAACTACCCACTAGTTTCACCAAGATTATTATTCAGTCAAGTATTACAAAGTTCAAAAGTGTGATTATACTAAGCAATAATTCTAACAAGTAACTAAGTAATCAAGCAGCAAAATAATTATTGTGTATTCAGCAGAGATAAATATTCCAGGGTTGTGATCAATTCACTAATCCTATTTTGCTCTAATCAACTCTCCCTTTCATACAATTCATTCATGGTTGCTAATAAACCGAAAAATTGCTCTCGTAGTATTCTCCTAAAATTCCTACTCGCCTATTCAAAATAGATTAACGCCTATATTCCTATGGAATCAATCTATTAAGAACGCATTAAGATTACGATATTTAATTAAGCACGGTGACTTGGTATATTCCTATCCTAACCACAAATACGCCCCCTACTTAGAGTTAAGATCACGCTCTCTTCAATTCTTCTCTAATCTAAACGTAGCTTTCCCAAGCATAGCATAGATAGTAAACAGAACCTAACTGTTGGCCATACAATTAAGCAATTAATCACAGAATTGAAGAAACAACCATATATTAGTGAATTGTGATCAATGTTAAGTCAACTTTAAACAACAATATTCATGGCTAAATCACAACCTGGGAACTATGGGTTTTAGCCACTTTTGATAATATCAAAACAAATTCACAAGTATTGAATAATTGAGAATACTAAGAAAAGATGAAGAAAGCTGAGATATCCTCTCTCCCGGATGTTCCTCGTGTTTATTTGTCCTTCAAAGTGGCGTCTCCCCTCTCAAAATAGGCTTAGTCTTACTTTTATACGCGTTGGGTAGGTCTTGGGCCGAAATAACCTTGTCCCAGGCGAAGTAGGAAAGATTTCCTATCACCAGCGCCCAAGGTAGCGTGGGGAGCTAGCCCTGGTGTTGGCTAATTTTCGATTCTGTAAAGTGTGCCACAGGTAGCGCCCCACGTTGCTTGTGGCGCTACAAATGGCCCTTTTCTAATTTTTCACTTTTTTGGCTCTAATCTCGCACCCTTCGTCCCATATTTCCTGCAGATGATTCCTACATATGAAAACACCACGAATTCGCATAAATCATTATAGTTCACATCCGAAATCCACGAAACACAAGTAAAATGCAAGGCGATATACATATAAATATATATACTTTAAGCTAAATATCAACACCTCACACTGAGACACTTGCTCGTCCTCGGGCAATGGGACTATCAACTGCACCCTAACAACGTACAAATCTCATCTAGAGAGGAGCACTTCAATTTTTAACCATACACTCTACCCTTAACTATGATCGATACCGCCAATCAAGCACGAACATACAAATTTCACATTCTTCCCGTTTTAAACATGCCCAAGTATAAACATTTCAATTCAATCAATTCAAACAACCTATCCATCAGCACCCTACCTCAAGAGACAACTCGTTACCACTACGCATCCTCAACTCGCACACTCACCCAACAAGAGAAATTCACAACATCACGAATCCTTCCTAAAATCATGTGCCCTCACCAACAAACAAAATAGTGAATATAGAATAGTCCACACGTTCAAATATACCATTGAACATAATTTAAGGACATCACACAGTTTGAACAAGAAAATCTCTCACTCTCACAAAGAATTCATGTGCATCTCGTGGGTGTACCATAAGCTTTCCCGTGGTGTACATCTCTACTAATCTAAGCTAGCCAAATCTAGGATCAACTTGGACTTTAAGGTTGTAGTGTAGGCTAAGGGACGGGTATGACACATTTAGAAATAGTGACTAACCCTCCTAAGCACTTTAATACACTACACTCACAAATCGAGCACATATTCTTCTCAACCAATTCATTCGTCACAAACCATATACAACATAGCCCCTTTTTTTAATTAAGCACTTCTATACTCCCACTAGCACAAATTAGTAAGATTAGGAGGTGTGTGTTTCTCTATATTATTTGAACTATCATTTTTTCTTTCTTGTAGTTTTTTCTCTCTTTTTTTTTCTACACACACTCCATACATTAAGGTTCATCGGCTAGTGACCTTTTCTCACAACTTTAGTGCACCTTAAGGGCTCTTTCATGGTTCCACTCGAAAGCTACTTCCTAATCTCTCACGTTACTTCTTTTTGCGACTAAGTGTCTTAGAAGGTAAAGGTTCAACAATCTCAAATTAAGAACAAAATAGGGATACGACTTGTAATGTGGGTGCCAAATAAAAAGGTTTATAGGCTCAAAGGGCTAGCAACGGAAAATTTTATTTTTAAGTGACAAGCACATCAATGATCAAGCAAGAAACATCTATGTTATCTCGTAGACTAGCACAACTTATTGATTTCGCTTCGATTAACACATGGGGCAAGTTCTAAACTACACAGGATAGCATAGAAGATCACAAATCCTCACACACACACTGCACATGACTCAATCAAGACGATTCTGTTCAACTCTCAAGTCAAGCAAGCACATATTGTTGAGAAATTTTAAGCAATATTGAACTAAGTGGCATACAAGTCAAATAAATGAGAAAAGGTGTCACAGAGTAGGCTATTTATTTTGGCCGGGCATCACCATTCAAATCAAATGTACAAGAAGACAGAGCGCATGCCATAACCTAATGTGAAAGCACCAAACACGTCAATAGGGTCATTAGAGCAACTCATTTTCTTCCTAACCTACTCCTAAAAGAAAACAAAGTACTCGGTTCGAGCTACACCCTTGGAAAAGAACTGGTGCCCAAAGAAAAAGCAACGAATCCTACCTAACTATCCTAAAAAATACCTTTTTGGTGTTTATTAATCGGACTTTAATCCCTCAAGAAAATTGTCCAAAAGATCCATCGTCGGGAAAAGTTCGAGCTTTTTCTGATTTTTTTTTCCTTTTTTCTGTTTTTGTATTTATTTTTCCTCCTAAAACTAGACTAAGTCTACTACGGGGTCCTACAAAAAAAACTAATAAAAAATAGATTTATACAATTTATATCACAAGAAGTAATTCCCCCACCCCACACTTAGCATAAGCACAGTCCCCGATGCATGTAAGAATGTAAAGCAAAGTAGGGTGAAAAGAGAAACTCTCTCTAGTCGGATTCCTCCTCCTCAAAATTCCTGCCAGCTGCAGCTCCAGGCTCATCATCATCATTAGCTCCCAGGGGCACCAAAGCCATGGGTCCCGTGACTTCACCACTAATCTCATCCTCAGTATCAGAGCCCTTGTGAGTATTCTAATCCTCTGACAGGTGAATAGGACTGCCAGGTGCAATCCCCAATATCTCTCTGGAAGAACTGAACAAATCATTGCGTAGATGCATACGCTCCTCGTCCGATACACCCAACCTGCTCATGATCACATTTAAGGAGTTATAGAGATACCTGTTGAAGTTCTCGTCCCACTCATTCTGTGCTGCCTGGCTAAACCTAGACGTAGTATCCAACAAAAATGTGTCCATCAACCCCTTTGGAGCCTCCACAACCTCGTCATAACCGGGGTATTCAGGCACCTCCCGAGAAAGCATGTATTGCATGAGCAAGTTTCCAAAGAAGAATCTCTTGATCTTCCACCCAAATCGTGTGTAGGCCATCTCCCTTAGCATGATCTTGCCCACATTGATAGGTCGCCCAATCATCAGAAGAAATATCACAAACACTCGAGCTTGAGTGCATTCACTGTTGTGTTCCACTGGTGAGTCGGGCCTGCACGATGTTTTGCCATACAATGGCGGTCTTGTTGAAATCTAAGCGGATCATCTCAAGATGGGCATCGCCCTTAGTTCTGGTCCACTTGGAATTCGAATCGACTCCACAAAGAGTGTGACGTATCGTCATATAGCTTGGGCTTTTGACAATTTTTTATAGCCTCTGCGGGTTAAAGAGTTATCAACTCCCAAAAATTCACATAAGGACCGACTATCCATTGGCACCTCCTTTACATGGACCCATGACGTGAACAAGTCCGCATTCCAATTGGCACACAGTTCTCGCACCATGCTCAAATTTGCATGGTCGGGGCACTCTAGAAATTATTCCATTTTCATTTATCACAACCGAGCAAGCACATCCGGGAAGTTCTTTTCTAAAGTTTTCACATTAGTACCCATCTCAGAGACGTACCACCTGTATGGCACGAAGTTCCTATGCCAGTGGATGGCATCATCACGAACTAGATCCAAATGAGGTCTCGGTCCCAATGGTGCCTTCTTCGATCCGTCTGCAACTTGTTTACCTTTCGCTTGCCTAGATGATCCTTCCCTTTGCTTGCGCTTTTTAGGAGTGGGAGTAGTGGTTGAGGACTTCCCTACTCCCTTGCCCTTGTTTGCACTATCACGAGCCATGGCAACCTACAACACAAATAATCATGAATGTGAGAAGGAATCAAGAAATCCGCCTACGGTTATCATGAGAGTCAAAGATGACCCCACACTTAAAACTGAAGGCTCACTGTAATAGACTCACACTCTTGGTGTTAAACGCGTAAGTGTTGCACCACAAGGCAATGGGCACTCAAGACTTCCCTATACCGCACAATTATAGTTCACTAACTATGCCACACGAATCAAGTGGTCGGTCATGGCGAAGTGATTTAGCCTTAATGCAAGCAAGTGGCACATGGTCCTTAATCTCTACAACTAATACACTACACTAGCTAATTCTAACAAAGTGCTACAACATACATAATACAAGATAAATGGTGTAGGAGCATGTGCATATTAAAGCCAAGCTCCAAAATGTGTAAAATCACCCCTAAGCACCCCACACTTAGCCCGATATCACATACGACTACACTCGGTTACTCAGACTTCACCGGTGCACAAAGTACTCATTCAAACACTTTATCAAACACATTGTGGGCATGAAGTATGTGAAACTTAGTTCAACAGTGGTACATGGTGGCCCTCCCAAATTTCAACAGAGTAGAGGAAATTCTAGTTTACTACTCCGTATATAATACAACAATCAAGTTTTCTCAACCAATTTCATTGCACAATAGGCCACCCACCATAGAACAAGTTCTAAGAAGCAACTTATGAAAGAATTTGGGGATTTGGGGTGTTTGTGAGGGGGGATGTTTACTATTATCTACCAAATAAAAGAAAAACAACAGGAAGAGAACCATACCTGGAGGATTTAGGATGGGGGCAAGAGAACAAGCCGAAAACTTGAGATAAAGAGAGAGAGAGTGTCGCGCCAGAGAGCTTGAGAGAGAGAGAGAGAGAGAGAGAGAGAGAGAGAGAGAGAGAGAGAGAGAGAGAGAGGGGAGGGTTAGAGTTATGTTCAATTTGTTTTTGTCTTAGTGAACATGAGTTGGGTGATTGGGTATGGGTCATAATGTGAGGGTAGATGGGTATATGGGTCAGGTTTTATGGATATGGGTACTAATACAAAAAAACAAAAAAACAAAATGAACAATATATATATATATATATATATATATATATATATATATATATATATATATATATATATATATATAATACCTACCTGCCCCCAGCCCAGAGCTCCATGTTAGGCCTGTCGCTAGGGAAACTGAAAACACTGTAAACTGCGCCCTAGGCAGCATGGGGCGCTGGCCTGGGCGCTGGTTCGCCGAATTTTTTAATTTTTCTTTTTAAATGAAGGAAATCCCTGATCCCCCCGAGCACTTTATATATCCAATTTACATACCCCACACCATTCTACCTATAATTTCTATGTCCACAAAGAAAATAAAAACTCTAGTCTACTCTAACTAAAAAATTTAAAAAGCTAAACTATGAAAGCAATAAAAATTGGGTTGCCTCCTAACAAGCCCCTGATTTAACGTCGTGGCACGACGTAGGACCTCGCTCACTCATCAGCGAGTACTTCCTTGAATTTCTCATGATGAATGGTTCCTCCCCAATAGTGCTTGAATCTTTGCCCATTTACCAAAAAATTTCTTGCACCATTTAAAGTGCGCTGCTCAATTATACCATAAGGAGTGACTCTCACCACCTCAAATACACCTGACCACCTCGATTTTAACTTCCCAGGAAACAGCTTGAGCCTAGAATTGAACAATAGTACCTGTTGGTCCGGTTCGAAGTGGCGTAGCTTGATATGCTTGCCATGCCATCTTTTTGTCTTCTCCTTGTAAAGCTTAGTATTTTCATAAGAGTGTAGCCTGAACTCATCAAACTCATTCAACTGCAAGAGTCTCTTCTCGCCCGCGGCTACAAAGTACATATTCAACTTTTTAATTGCCCATTACGCCTTGTGTTCAAGGTCAACAGGCAAGTGACATGCCGTCCCATAAACAAGCTTATACGGCAATGCCCCAATTGGTGTTTTGTATGCCGTTCTATATGTCCACAATTCATCCTCTAACTTTGCAGCCCAATCCTTCTTATTCACACTCATTGTCTTCTCTAATATTTGCTTTATTTCCCTGTTGGACACCTCAGCTTGTCCACTTATTTGCGGATGATATGCCATGGCAACTCTGTGGCAGACCCCATATTTAGCTAGAAGGTTATTCAAAAACCGATTGCAAAAACGTGTCCCTTCATTACTAATCAAGGCACGTGGAGTCCCAAACCACGAGAATATGTTCTTCTTGCACAAAAGCATCTACCACCTTGGCATTATTTGTTGGCAATGTGATAGCCTTTACCCATTTTGACACGTAGTCAACTGCTAGAAAGATATATTTATTTCCTCTGGACAATGTGAACGGTCCCATAAAGTCTATCCCCCACACATCAAAAAATCTCTACCTCCAGGATGTTATTCGAAGGTATCTCATGCCTCTTTGTGATTGTCCCTGTTCTTTGACACATGTCACACTTCTTAACAAATGGTTGGCATCCTTGAACAATGTTGGCTAAAAGAACCCTGATTGTAACACCTTTGCAGTTGTCCTATCACCTCCATTATAGCCCCCATAAGGCGAGGCATGGCAATCATACAACACTAATTCCACCTAGCTCCTTTTCTAGAATGCACCTCCTCATCAACTGATCAGCACATTGTTTGTACAAGAATGGCTCATCCCAGTAGTAGAAGTTTACATCATGTAGAAACCTCTTTCTAGCTTTAGAATCAATTTTAGGAGAAAGTTTCCCACTCACAAGATAATTCACATAGTCCGCATACCATAGGGGAGGATCTTAGGTGATAGCAAAAAGTTGCTCATCAGTAAATGCCTCCTTAATTTGTCCACCTTCCTCTATATGCTCATGATTTTCCAGCCTTGATAGATGGTCGGCTACTTGGTAATTGTGCCCTTTTGATCTCGTATTTCTATATCAAATTCCTGCAACAACAAAACCCAGCGCATCAATCTAGCCTTGGATTCTTTTTTTGTAAATAGATACCCGATTGTCGCATGATCGGTATGGACTATGACTTTTGTTCCCACTAAGTATGCCCGAAATCTCACAAAGGCCCACACAACGGCCAACAACTCCTTTTTAGTGGTGGTGTAATTCAGTTGTGCATCATCAAGAGTCTTACACGCATAGTAAATGGAGTAAAATAGCTTGTCCTTCCTCTGGCCTAGCACTGCCCCAATAGCATGGTCACTTGCATCGCACATAAGTTCAAATGGTAAGGACCAATCCGGTGCCGCAATAATGGGGGCAGCCACCAACTTCTTTTTGAGCTCCTCAAATACCTTCAGGCAGACTTCATCAAAATTGAAGGTTACATCCTTTTCAAGCAACGTGCACAAAGGAGTAGCATTTTAAAAAAATCCTTAATAAAGCGTATATAGAACCCCGCGTGTCCCAAGAAACTCCGGACACCCTTCACAGAAATGGGTGGAGGTAATTTTTCAACCGCCTCCACCTTTGTCTTATCAACTTCAATGCTACTCCTTAACACTCTATGGCCCAACACGATGCCTTCTTGTACCATAAAATGGCACTTTTTCCAATTTAGCACTAGATTTGTTTCTTCACAACGGGCCAATACCTTGACCAAATTCTTTAAACAGTCATCATAAGAAGACCCAAAGACTGAAAAATCATCCATGAAGATTTTCACAAATTTTTCCACCATATCAGTGAAAATAGCCATCATGCACCTCTGGAAAGTGGTTGGTGCATTACACAGACCAAACGACATTCGCTTGAAAGCGAAAGTACCATAAGGACATGTAAAAGTGCTCTTCTCCTGATCCTCTAGGCATATGACAATCTGGTTTTACCCCGAATAACAATCTAGAAAGCAATAATATTCATGCCTTGCCAATCTATCCAACATTTGGTCAATGAATGGAAGTGGAAAGTGGTCCTTGTGGGTTGCTTTGTTGAGCCTTCTGTAATTAATGCAAACTCTCCACCCCGTCATGGTACGAGTAGGAAATAGCTCATTTTTCTAATTCTATACAATAGTCACCCCCCCCCCCCCTTTTGGGCACACATTGCACTGGGCTTACCCAGTTGCTGTCAGGGATAGGGAAGATAATACCTGCATCAAGCCGCTTAATTACTTCCTTCTTCATGACCTCTTTCATAATGGGATTTAATCTCCTTTGTTGCTCATCACTGGGGCAGTGTCCATCTTCCAGAAACATTTTATGCATGCAAAATGACAGACCGATTCCTTTGATGTCAGCAGTTGTCCACCCAATAGCCATTTTATGCTCAAGAAGCACTCTGAGCAATTTTTCTTCTTGCACATCGGTCAATCTGGATGAGATAATCACTAGCAATGTCTCAGAGTTCCCCAAATAAGCATAGAGCAGATGCGCTGGAAGGGGCTTAAGCTTTAGCTTTGGAGCTTCTTCAATATATGGATTAGGAGGGGTCAGAGCAACAAGTCTGTCCAACTCCTCAAATCTCCCAAACCCATGGACATAATTGCAAGACATGTTAAGTACTTGCTCAATTTCCTCCATCATCTCATCTTCACTATCTTCTTCATCCCCAATCAAGGCTCGTTCAAGAGGATCTATGGGGCTCATATAAGGCACCAATTGACGTCACATCACTTTCCACCATAGAAATCATGGATAGATGTTCATAGTGGGTTGGCAACCTGAGTGCTTTATACACATTAAATACCTCCACCCGATCATCCACTCTTATTGCCATCTTTCCTTCACATACGTCAATGATAGCTCGGCTCGTGGCTAAGAATGGATGCCACAAAATAAATGGGACTTCCTGATTAGGCTCATAGTTATAATAAAATCAGCAGGGAATATAAAAGAACCCACTTGAACTAACACATCTTCAATCACTCGTTTAGGATGAGCAAGGGAGCGATCAGCTAACTGTAAAATCACTGTGGTTGGTCTCTCACTCAATCCCAATTGTCTGAACACAGATAGCGGCATCAAATTGATGCTCGCCCCAAGATCACACAAAGCTCTCCCGACTGCGTGCTTACCAATTAAGATTTGGATAGTGAAACTACCTGAGTCCTTCAATTTCTGAGTTAGCTTGCTTTAAATTTTTGAGCTACATTCTTCAGTGAGTTCCACAGTCTCGAACTCTGTCAACCTCCTCTTATTTGCCACTATGTCCTTGATGTATTTGGCATGTTTAGGCACTTCTTGTAGGATGTCTGCTAGTGGAATATTGATTTGCACCTGCTTCAAAATATCAAAAAACTTTTTATAGCCCGTATTATCCTTCACTTTATGCAATCTCTGAAGGAATGGAGGTGGTGCCTCGCAATTGATTGTGGGGGTTGCTTACTGAAAAGTTAGGATTTTAACATGTTTTATGCCCCTACTTGCCTATGCTTTGATCATATATTTGTACAAAATAGTCCCAAAAGGCTCACAGGTTGTGCTTGTTTGCAGGTTTGATCGACAAAGTGACGAAATGTCAAAGATCGGCTCAAAAAGGAGTGAAACGTGTTCAAGTATCAAAGACCAAGAAATCTAAGGGAAGAAGGCCTAGTGCGGATCGAGCAAATTGGTATGCGGCCGCACTAGGAGATTCAAAGAGTTGGCAAACTGGGCTTAAGGGCAATGCGGCCGCGGTACATATCTCGCGGTCCGCGCTGAAGGCTCCGCAGCCGCACGTCAATTTTATGCGGTCTACGGAATAGAGATTCAGAGAGTTGAAGTTTTCAGAGTCCACACCCATGCGGTCCGCGGTCGTCTTTGCGCGGACCGCGCCAGCTTCCTCTGCGGCCGTGGTCCATTTTACGCGGTCCGCAGAGCCCAACTTCAGAGAGCTAAATTTTGAATTTCAAGAGCCTTGTGCGGCCGCGGTCCATTTTGTGCGGCCCGCACTGACCCCGCAGGGGTATTTTTGTCCAGTTTTTCCAGCCTAGTATAAATAGGACATTTTACCATTTTTAGGTCATCAGTTAATTTCAGAATTGGGCTGCGCTCGTGAGAACAACTTTTGTAGCCATTTTTGGCATCTTAGTTTCAAATTAAAGATAGATTCTTGTACTTTAATTTAGTAATTAATTAATATGTCTTGTTCTTCATCTATTTCTTCATTTTCTCCTTCAAACATGAGTAGCTAAACCCTTTAGCTAGGGTTGTGGCTCAATCCTAGTGTGGGTAATTGATGGGTGTTGCCATCTAGGGTTAGATTGACTATGGGTGTTTGCTATTTGGGTTGATTTTATGTTTTAATCTATAAATTGGTGGTTGCAAACACTGATTTGTGCTTTGTGGATTTGACTCTTCTTGAGAAAGAGAGTCTAAGTCTCCAAAATTGACCCAACAAGGAATTGGGATGGACTCATGAGAAATGATAGTCCCAATTAACGGGTTAAATCTCGAGAGAGTAATCACCCTAGTTGAACCCTAGTTGCTTGGTCTAATTTGCCTACCCATTTGGTCTCGAGAGAGTCAAGTGGGCAAAATCACTCTCTCTACCGAGAGGTGTGAGAGTGAGTAAAATTGTGCAGCAGTTATAGCATAAGCCCCAATTATGTCAATCGAACCATAGTAACATCTACCCGTCAATTAGCCACCTAGGTGATGTCACGACCCTAGTGCCCTTCTTCCCATTAGATACAACTTTAGCAATTATCTCGTAGCATAATCTAGTTTCAATTAGTAGTTTGATAATAGTAGTTTATAATTGAAAAACCCAAAAATGTTAGAAGTGACATTTAGAACAATTACACGACTCTAGTCTTGATAGATACCCAGCTCCAATTTCTAGCTCTCTGAGGAATTCGATCCCGACCCTTATATCGGGTAAAAGCTATTGCGACCCTCTTTTCCTACTTTATAGTAGTGTGGAGTTGGCAGCGATCAACTTTTTGGCGCCGTTGCCGGGGAGCTTACGATTTTGGCTATCTATTTAGTTAGTGTTGTGTGT
Source organism: Nicotiana attenuata (assembly GCF_001879085.1). Lineage (NCBI taxonomy): Eukaryota > Viridiplantae > Streptophyta > Magnoliopsida > Solanales > Solanaceae > Nicotiana > Nicotiana attenuata. The sequence continues at coordinate 37,251,964 of NC_031997.1, read as the reverse complement.
TGTTCTTCCTTCCTTCTTATTTACTAATTTGTGTGCGTGATTACTACAGGTACCGAATGGCTTTAAACGCGAATGACCCTCTTGGAAACGTGCTTGCGGGGGAGGAGGTAGATGAAATTGGAGACGATGAGGTGCCTCTTGTACCTCCTGGACATGGACGCGGCCGCCAGGCTAATGCTAATGACAACGTTCCAGACCCTCCTCCGCCACCTCCAAGAGCGGTTCCACGGGTGCTACCGAATCAAGGATATGCGAGTGCCATCGTTCCTCCCCGAATCCGGGCAGGGAACTTTCAAATCACAAATGTCATGTTGACCTTGCTCGAGCAACGAGAATATTTTACGGGCGCCTCCGATCAAAATGCTTACAAGCACTTGAATGGGTTCGTAGATACATGCTGGGGTAGCAAGCAAACAAACGTGTCCGAGGATGCGTTGAGATTGAGGCTTTTCCCGTTTTCTCTTTGGGGTAAAGCATTGGATTGGTTAGAAAGGCTCCCCAATCATTCCATCACTACGTGGGATGAATTGGCGGACAAGTTTATTTCCAAGTTCTTTTCGCCGAGTCACATGGCGACGCTTCGTGATGAAATTTTGGCATTCAAGCAAGAGCCAACGGAACCCTTGCATGAAATATGGGAGCGATTTAGAACAATGGTGAAAGAATGCCCAAACAACGATATGACCGAGGCAATGATTCAACAAACCTTTTATCGGGGCATCAACACCACTAATCAATGCGTTGTGAACCAACTGGCCGGAGGCAACTTTATGAAGCTTCCTTACAATGAAGCTTGTGATNAGGGAATAAAAGTGTGCAAGAGTACTACATGGAATTCATAAGGTTGGCTAAGCATGCTCCTCACATGGTTAAGACAGAAAGAGCAAAGATCTGCAGGTTTGTTGGCGGTTTAGCTTACCACATTAAGGATACGACATCAGCTGCAGCAGTAGGGATGACAGTCTTCTCCTCTGTTGTGGGGTTTGCTAAGCACTTAGAAAAAGACAGACAACAAAGGAGAGAAGAAAAAGAGCATAACAAGAAAGCTTGGACAACGGGCGGGTTTAATGGTACATCCAGTGGAGGTGGAAGGGATTCCTCTAATAAGGAGTCGTTAGCACCAGCTCAGTCCGGTCATCAGTTAGGTGGTGGGTCTTCCTTCAGACGTACTCAGAGAAATGGAAATCAGTCTCGCCAGAATCAGAATTTTAGGACATTATCCTCACATAGCCAGAGTCATGCTGAGCAACATTCACACCAACAAGGTCTTTGTGGAACATGTAAGCGGCAACATTCAGGTCAGTGCAAGCTCGGGTTTCATGGTTGCTACCATTGTGGAGACACTGGTCATATAAAGGCCAACAGCCCAAAGTTGCGACGTAATTTCAGTGGTGGATCAACTCGTCCTTCTAGTTCCTCAGCTACTGCAGTTGCACCACCTCAGGCTCGTGGTTCTTATAACCAGACCGGGCATGGAGAAGGAAGAGGTGCAGACCGAGTTACTCAGGGAGGGGGGCAACCCTGTTTGTTTGCTACACTTGATCGTCAGAGTGCAGAGGCATCTGCAGAAGTTATTACAGGTATACTTTTAGTCTGCTCACATAATGCTTATGCCATAATGGATCCAGGTTCAACGTTTTCATATGTGACTCCATAGTTTGCAATTAACCTCGGACTAGAACCTGAACAACTTAGTGAGCCATTCCTAGTATCTACTCCAGTTGGCGAATCAGTGAAAGTAACCAGAGTCTATAGAGGTTGTATAGTTTCAGTCCAAGGTCGCAACACCAAAGCCGATCTTATAGAGTTAGAAATGGTGGATTTTGATGTGATCATGGGTATGGATTGGTTGTCTTCCTGCTATGCTGTGAGCACGTGATTTTTGCCCTATATGAATTACTCCCAGAAATTCAAAACAAAATAACTTTTTCAATGCTTGCGATTTTGTGGATTTTTGTGTTTGTTTGCATTTTGTGTGCATAATTCATAAAAAATAACAAAAATAGCCCTTTTTGCATTTTTACTTTTAATTTTCAATTTTTCTTCCTTAATTTTTTTTTAATTAGAAGTGAATTAATCTTTGAAAATTAGTTAATTTTGTTTTTAGAGTTAAATCAGGTCTTTTTATTTTTTTTAATCTTGTAGTTAACAAAATCTAAAAATGAGAAAAGAAAAGAAAATTCAGAAAATAAAGGTCTTAATAAAAGTCCCGGCTATGGGCCAACCCAGTCGCAAACTCGTCTCAAGCCAGCCCAATTTGGGCCAAACCTAGTCTCAACCCAAAACCAGCCCAAACGCCCGGTCCAGCCTCAACTTAAACGACGTTGTTTAGGCAACTTTCAATCAGGACCGTCGAGGTTTCTTGATCGGGCGGTCCTGAAGCCCACATTATTTGATATAAATCTGTCCAAACAGCACCAACCCCCTCAGAACCCCCCTACCCTCACCATCTCTCCGACCTTTCACCAGAACATGTAACGCTGTTGTCCTCCATCGTCCGCAGCCGGTCGGAAATCTCCTCCGCCGGCAGCGAGTCTCCAATGACCACCAAATTTACACCCTATGTTCTCCTTCACCTCCCCGTTCCAAATCCAAGCTCCATTTTTCTCAAATCCCCCCCAAACCCGTCGAATATTGAAACATTAGCCGCCGGCTCCGCCGTGTCCGGCGGCGCCGCCTCCAAACCCAACCAAAATCACACCCTGTGGTCTCCTCACCCCCCTCTTTCCGAATCCACAACCAATAGTCCTCTAATCATCCCCGCATGGCTCGAATTTTAGATCGAAGATTAGCCTGGAACCCTAATTTTCTCAAGGCTGGGGGTTTGACCATTATAGGGTTTAGCCGTGTGTTTTCTCATGAGAACACACGATTAAACACTAATTTGGTCAAACAATTTCAAAATAATTTGCCCAGGATTTAGCTCAGTTCTGGTAATCCGTTTCTCTCATATTTTTTATTATTTTTATTTATTTCTGTCTTTTCTTGGTATTTGATCGTTAGTTTTCTTAGATTTCTTTTCGTTTAGTTGTAGTTTCTTTGATTCAGTTTCAGTTCATATTTTGATTTTTAAATTTCGATTCATGACTCAATGTTGGTTCTTTTGCATGGATAACATGATTCAGTGTGTGATTAATGTTAGTTTGTTGTCTTAAATCCATGTTTGATTGATAATTGCCAATAGTTTATTTAATTTGGACTGGTAGTAATTAATTCAGGATTAAAAATAGGATTGGTTTAAGTGAATATTGTTTGATTACTGCTGAACATGCCAGGGTCCTTGTTAATTAACCTTGGTCACTTTAACCAGGTTAAGAGGGGCTGGGGTTAGTTTAGCCTAGGTTAGTAATTTCAGGGGTATTTAGGGATATTTTGGGCATTTAGTGATGGGTTGGAATGCTGTAGGTTGAAATAGAACTTCCTAGAAGCTTCTAGATGGGGTTCAAACTGAAAATTGCAGAAAGATAGGATATTAACTTGAGCAACAAGTTAGGAAATCAAGGGCTAAAGTGTTAAAAAATGAAATCTGGAAGTTGCAGCTGATTTTTTCTATAAAAGGGCAGTCCTCTTTGCTTCATGGACAAGTTTTGGAGCCCAAAAATCCCCCCAAACCTCTCCTACAGATCTGAGCCTCTAATTTGAATTTCAAACCAAAAGGAAATCTGACTTCTAAGATCGGAAACTCTCTCCTAGATCTTAGTTTTCTGAAGAAAAACCAAAACAAGCAAAATCCAGTAGAAAATCTCAGAAAAAAAAACATATAGAAGTTATAGAAAATCAAAACAATACTGTTACATTGCATTTTTAGGTGAAACTTGAGTGCTAAGCATTGATTCTCACTTCTTCTGGTTGCTAGAAATGTCTGGCAGTCTACTGATTCTACTCCTGGGTGTATTCAAGTTCAATTGAGTCTGTTTTTGGTTGTTGCTGTTGCTGTTGATATCATTCATCAAGTGTGTTAGTTTTCTGGGTTATTGCTGGGTTATATTGGTGCTGTTTGGTTTTTGAAATCTTCTTGGACTGCTGATTCTGTTATTCTGAGTGGTTTGCTACTACTGACCTCTCGTGCTTCTTGTTCTATTTCAAATTCAGGTACACAATTGAATCTCTGCTGTAATTCCGAGCTTGAAAAATGGAATAAAACTGCCAATTTGCTTGATCCTGAAATATGCCTGCTGGATTGTTATACACTAGAAGTTAAAAGGATATTAGATGTAATTATTTAGCGTAGTTAAATGTTGAGTTGTATATGTATAAACTTTGGACTGTTTTTGGTAGCTTGTGGACTGCAGGATTGATAAATGGATATGTATTAGTTTGAATTGCCTAGGACTGTTAGAAGTTGGGACTGCTGAATTATCATAGTTATTCGAATATTTTACTAGTGGTGATAGCCCACAGTTTGGTTGATTATTTTTTGATTTGGTATATCAGGACAACTGAATTTGGAATATGATATTAGCTCAGCCGTGTTAACTCAGTCCTATTTGCAATCATCAGAGTGTATAGGCTTGTTTAAACCTGGAAATAGCATACTCACAATTATATAAACTCACGTACTGCTCTAAAGTGATTAGTTCATCTCAGCAATTCGTTTATAGCTCCAGCCTGCAAATAAATGTCATAATATGTGGTGGTTACACTTAGTGGATTGTTGAATTACATACTGAGTACGTAGATTGTCAAGGTGCATGAGTTGAATATATATAATTAGGTTAAAGTTAACATGCATAAATGTGACTGTAAAGGTCAGCTCAATTACTATTTACCATCCATTTGTTGATTTGGTTCTGGGTTAAACTGGACTGCTCGCCGGTTGGAAATCTTGGGCCTGATTATCATCTGCAAAGCCCACATTTGGGCATCATTCCTTTGCGCTCGATATTGAATCTGTTGAGGGTCCAATTTAAAGGGCCCAAACCTGAATNNATGGGTGTTGCCATCTAGGGTTAGATTGACTATAGGTGTTTGCTATTTGGGTTGGTTTTATGTTTTAATCTATAAATTGGTGGTTGCAAACACTGATTTGTGCTTTGTGGATTTGACTCTTCTTGAGAAAGAGAGTCTAAGTCTCCAAAATTGACCCAACAAGGAATTGGGATGGACTCATGAGGAATGATAGTCCCAATTAACAGGTTAAACCTCGAGAGAGTAATCACCCTACTTGAACCCTAGTTGCTTGATCTAATTTGCCTACCCATTTGGTCTCGAGAGAGACAAGTGGGCAAAATCACTCTCTCTACCGATAGGTGTGAGAGTGGGTAAAATTGTGCAATGGTTATAGTATAAGCCCCAATTATGTCAATCGAACCTTAGCAACATCTACCCGTAAATTAGCCACCTAGGTGATGTCACAACCCTAGTGCCCTTCTTCCCATTAGATACAACTTTAGCAATTATCTCGTAGCATAATCTAGTTTCAATTAGTAGTTCGATAAAAGTAGTTTATAATTGAAAAAAAGCCAAAAATGTTGGAAGTGACATTTAGAACAAGTACACGACTCTAGTCTAGATAGATACCCAGCTCCAATTTCTAGCTCTCTGAGGAATTCGATCCCGACCCTCATATCGGGTAAAAGCTATTGCAACCCTCTCTTCCTACTTTATAGTAGTGTGGAGTTGGCAGCGATCAGCTTTTTGGCACCGTTGCCAGGGAGCTAACGGTTTTGACTATCTATTTAGTTAGTTTTGTATGTTGTTCTTTTTTCCTTCTTATTTACTAATTTGTGTGCGTGATTACTACAGGTACCAAATGGCTTTAAACGCGAATGACCCTCTTGGAAACGTACTTACGGGGGAGGAGGTAGCTGAAATTAGAGACGATGAGGTGCCTCTTGTACCTCCGGGACGTGGACGAGGTCGCCAAGCTAATGCTAATGACAATGTTCTAGACCCTCCTCCGCCACCTCCAAGAGTGGTTCCACGGGTGCTACCGAATAAAGGTTATGCGAGTGTCATCGTTCCTCCCCGAATCCGGGCGGGGAACTTTCAAATCACAAATGTCATGTTGACCTTGCTCGAGCAACGAGGATATTTTACGGGCGCCTTCGATCAGAATGCCTACAAGCACTTGAAGGGGTTAGTAGATACATGCTGGGGTAGCAAGCAAACAAACGTGTCCGAGGATGCGTTGAGATTGAGACTTTTCCCGTTTTCTCTTCGGGGTAAAGCGTTGGATTGGTTAGAAAGGCTCCCCAATCATTCCATCACTACGTGGGATGAATTGGCGGACAAGTTTATTTCAAAGTTTTTCTCACCCGGGCATATGGCGGCACTTCGAGATGAGATATTGGCTTTCAAGCAAGAACCCACGGAACCTTTGCATGAGATTTGGGAGCGATTTAGAACAATGGTGAAAGAATGCCCAAACAATGATATGATGGAGGCGCTGATCCAACAAACCTTCTATCGGGGCATCAATATAACGAATCAATGCATAGTCAATTAATTGGCCGGGGGTAATTTCATGAAGTTGACTTATGACCAAGCTTGTGAGATTCTTGATGAGATGGCGAACACATCTTCCGCATGGCAAAGTAGGGCAAATGTTCCTCAAGGCGACCCTACAGTTATTCATTTGCATAAGGAGCTACATGACCATGGACAGGCTATAGCGGAGTTGACAACTACCATGAACCAATTGGCTAAGGCACAGTTGCAACAAGTCCAAAACCCTCGCCAAGTGAATGCAATGGAAAGTGTTAATTTGCTTACCAACAAGAGAAGGCAAAGGAGGCAACAAAATCAAGGGAATTCCGAACAATTTGATGATGATTGTGAGGGGTTTCAAAATGAGGGCTATGACGAACATAATGAAGAGGTACAATGTGTTAACAACTATCAAGGCAATAGGGGAAACTCTTCAAACCAACAATGGCGACCTCAAGGTAATTGGGGAAATCAACAACAAGGCGGTGGTAATTGGAAAAATAATGGAAACCAAGGCGGTAATTGGGGGAACAACAATCAAGGCAACCAAGGGCAGTGGAATGGAAATAACAACAATTGGAACAACATCGGTCAAGGCAATTGGAACAATAAATGGAAACCAAGGCAATAGGGGGCAAGGCTTTCAAAGGCCCTCTATGTACCAACAACCGAACAATCCACCCCCGTTCCCTTCTCAAGGATCTAGTTCTTCGGGTAATGATATGGGAAGAATAGAAATGATGTTCGAACAAATGATGAAGAAGAACCAAGATTCCGATGCTCAATTGGCTTCCCACAATACCTCCATTCGGAATTTAGAGGTGCAATTAGGCCAAATCTCTCAATCGTTGAATACTCACCCAAAGGGTGCTCTACCAAGTGATACAGTAGTGAACCCTAAGGGTGGGAACAATCATGTGATGGCGGTTACAACACGAAGTGGGAGAGGCGGTGATGTGCATGCCTCGAAAGATAAGCAAGTTGTGGATGATGATGTTGAGTTGCAAGAAAATGATATTCCTTTGGTAGTTGAAGATGTGGTAGAGAATGATGTGAACAATGAAGTGAGGATCGACATTAATGAAATCGAGGTGGAAACTTAAGAGGCCGTGAACCCGTCTAGGGAGCACATAATTGACATGCCAGAGCCGGTGGTGCCAAAAGCCAAGGCACCTTTGCCTAGACCACCTCCGCCTTATCCTCAAAGGCTAGCCAAGCAGAAAAGTGACAACCAATTCTGAAAGTTCATTGACATGATGAAGAGCTTATCCATCAACGTGCCTTTGGTGGAGGCTTTGGAGCAAATGCCTGGGTATGCAAAATTCATGAAGGATTTGGTTACAAAGAAGCGTTCCATGGATTGTGAAACAATAAAGATGACTCACCAAGTCAGTGCGATAGTACATTCAATGGCCCCAAAATTAGAGGATCCTGGTGCTTTCACTATCCATTGCACCATTGGTAGTGCAGACTTTGCCAAAGCTTTATGTGATCTTGGGGCAAGCATCAATTTAATGCCCTTCTCAGTTTTCAAGACTCTAGGTATTGGGCCACCAAGGCCAACTTCCATGAGATTACAGATGGAAAATAGATCAATGAAGCGTCCTCTGGGTATAGTAGATGATGTGCTTGTTCGGGTGGACAAATTTGTCCTACCGGCGGACTTTGTGATTTTGGACTGTGAGGTGGACTATGAGGTCCCAATTATTCTAGGGAGACCTTTCCTTGCAACGGGGAAGGCATTGATTGATGTTGAAGCGGGTGAACTAACTTTCGGGGTAGGTGATGAGAAGGTCATCTTCCATGTTTGCAAATCCATGAAGCAGCCCAATAGCACCGAGGTGTGCTCTTTTGTGGACATTGTCACAGCTGTGATAGTGGATGACACAAGTTCTATGATCAACGTGGAGGATCCTCTTGAGGCCGTGCTCTTAAATCTTGATGTCGATGATGATGCAAGCAGAGTGGAGTGTGTCAATGCTCTACATGGGATGGGCTCTTATTCTTATGAGCCGAGAAAATTGTCTTTGGATCTTGAAAATCGGAAAACTCCACCAACCAAACCATCAATTGAGGAGCCACCGGTGTTGGAGTTGAAGCCACTTCCTCCACACCTCAGGTATGAATTCTTGGGCTCTAATTCAACTTTACCAGTTATTCTTTCTTCTTGGCTTACTAACATGCAGGTTGAGGCCACTTTGGCGGTGCTACAAAGGCGAAAAAGGGCAATTGGATGGACTCTGGCTGACATTCAGGGAATAAGCCCTGCATTTTGCATGCATAAAATTATCTTGGAGGATGATGCAAGGTCTTCCTTAGAACATCAAAGGAGGCTCAATGAGGCAATGCAAGAAGTGGTGAAAAAAGAGGTGATCAAATGGCTAGATGCAGGTGTGGTGTATCCAATATCCGATAGCTCATGGACTTCCCCGGTGCAATGTGTGCCGAAGAAAGGTGGAATGACAGTGGTGACTAATGACAACAATGAACTTATTCCAACTCAGACGGTTACCGGGTGGCGGGTATGCATGGACTACCGGAAGCTTAACAAGGTGACCCGAAAGGATCATTTCCCTTTGCCATTCCTTGACCAAATGCTTGACCGTCTTGCGGGGCGAGCCTTTTATTGCTTTTTGGATGGATATTCGGGTTATAATCAAATCTTAATTGCTCCGGAGGACCAAGAGAAGACCACATTCACCTGCCCATATGGTACATTTGCTTTTTCTAGAATGCTGTTTGGATTGTGCAATGCTCCGGCGACCTTCCAACGATGCATGATGGCTATTTTCACCGATATGGTGGAAGACATTTTGAAGGTCTTTATGGATGATTTCAGTGTGGTTGGTGATTCCTTTGAAGAGTGCTTGAGAAATTTTGATAGAGTCTTGGCCCGATGTGAAGAAACTAATCTCGTTCTCAATTGGGAAAAATGCCATTTTATGGTTGAAGAAGGTATAGTGTTGGCTCACAAGATTTTTAAGCATGGGATTGAGGTAGACAAGGCTAAAATCGAGGTGATTTCGAGGCTTCCTCCCCCCATTTCTGTCAAAGGGGTGAGGAGTTTCCTTGGGCACGCGGAGTTCTACCGGCGGTTTATCAAAGATTTCTCGAAGTTTGTGAATCCCCTTTTCAAGTTGTTAGAGAAAGATGCTAAGTTTGTTTTTGATGAAAAATGCATGGAGGCCTTTGAACTTTTAAAGCACAAGTTGACCACTACCCCTATCATTACCGCACCCAATTGGAGTTTGCCCTTCGAACTAATGTGCAATGCAAGTGATGTTGCGGTTGGGGCGGTGTTGGGTCAACGAGTGAACAAAATGTTCCATCTCGTGTATTATGCAAGTAAGACTATGAATGAAGCTCAACGGAATTACACGATGACGGAGAAGGAGTTATTGGCCATTGAATTTGCCATGGAGAAATTTAGGCCATATCTTATAGGGGCCAAGGTCATACTGCACACCGACCATGCCGCCCTTAGGTATTTGATGACCAAGAAGGATTCCAAGGCAAGATTGATGAGATGGGTGTTACTTCTTCAAGAATTTGACTTAGAAATAGTGGACCGGAAGGGAAGTGAGAACAAAGTTGCGGACCATTTGTCCCGCTTGGAGGAAGAAGGGAGGCCATGTGATGGCCTTGAGATAAATGATACATTCCCCGACGAGCAACTTCTTTCCGTGTCAATGTGTGACATGCCATGGTTCGCAGACATTGCCAATTTCATTGTGACTGAATTGTCCCGGGTGAGCTCTCTTCCAACCAAAGGAAGAAACTCAAACGGGATAGTTTGGATTTTTGTTGGGATGATCCGTACTTGTTTAAGATTTGCACGGATGGTGTGATTAAAAGGTGTGTTCCGGAAGGTGAAAAATTGAGTATTTTTGAGGCTTGTCACTCCTCCCCCTATGGTGGCCATCATGGAGGGGTGAGGACGGCTTCGAAGGTTTTAAGTTGCGGTTTCTATTGGCTGACTTTGTTCAAGGATGCTAGTGATTTGGTAAAAAGATGTGATCAATGCCAACGCGCGGGAGGGATTTCCAAGAAGGACGAGATGCCTCTTAACACAATTCTTGAAGTTGATATCTTCGATGTTTGGGGTATTGATTTTATGGGTCCTTTTGTTAGCTCGTGTGGGAACACTTACATTCTAGTAGTAGTGAATTACGTGTCAAAATGGGTTGAGGCCGTGGCCTTGCCTAATAATGAAGCTAGGAGTGTGGTGGCATTTCTTAAAAAGAGTATCTTCACAAGGTTTGGTACACCCCGGGCAATCATTAGTGATGGAGGATCGCACTTTTGTAATAGGGCTTTTGATACCTTACTCTCCAAGTATGGTGTCAACTATAAAGTCTCTACACCTTACCATCCGCAATCAAGTGGCCAAGTTGAAGTGTCTAACAGGGAGATCAAGAGTATTTTGTCCAAGACCGTAAATGCCAATAGGACCGATTGGTCTAAAAAGTTGGATGATGCTCTATGGGCTTACCGGACCGCTTACAAGACCCCAATTGGTATGTCTTCGTACCGGTTGGTGTTTGGGAAAGCATGTCACCTACCAGTAGGGTTGGAGCATAAAGCTATGTGGGCCTTGAGGAAGCTTAATCTTGAGTGGGATGTTGCGGCCAATCTTCGTGTTGAGCAACTAAATGAACTTGATGAATTCCGGTCCCATGCATACTCGAGTTCGTCCTTGTATAAGGACAAGATGAAGTACCTATATGACAAATATGCTCGTGGAAAGGAGTTCAAAGTTGGTGATTTGGTGCTCTTGTTCAACTCCCGTCTAAGGTTGTTTCCTGGAAAGCTGAAATCAAAGTGGAGTGGCCCATTTGAAGTTGTATGTGTAACCCCATTTGGTGCTCTAGATTTGAAGAACAAAAATGGTAAAGTCTTTAGGGTGAATGGACACCGTGTCAAGCATTATCTTGGGAAGATTGATGATAGCCACGTGGTGGCTGTGGTTCATTTCAAATGATGTGAAGGTAACACGCGTCGTGCCGCGACGTTAAATCAGGCGCTTCTTGGGAGGCAACCCATGTGTTTTTCTTTTTATTTTCTTTTCTTTGATTTTCTTGATAGTTAGGATTGATTTTTGAGCTAATTGGTTGTGAGATTTTGTAGGGATTGAGTTGATGCAGTGCAGGGCATAAGTGCAAAAACGTCAGGTCTCTGAAGTTTCTAGTGCGGTCGCACGGCCATTTTGTGCGGTCTGCGCTGGGGTGAGCAAGAAATGATGACTCTCTGAAGTTTGCCACCGCGGCCGCATTCCATTTTGTGCGGACCGCGGTGGACCTCCGCGTCCGCGGTCACTTTTGTGCGGACCGCGGAGGTTGCCTTCTCAAGCTTCAATGAAACAAACCCAGCGCGGTCCGCGGTCCGTTTTGTGCGGCCGTGCTGGTAGGTAAGGCTGGGTCCCACTGCTTTTTCTGTAAATAGACCTCAAGGGTCTCCTTTTACCCTTTTCGAACCCTAATCATTCGGAGACCTAAAAAGTTACGGTTCATTCTCTCTTTCACGTAATGCTTTGCTTAGATTGAACACTTGCATTCCATCTTCACATCTGGTAACATTTCATCCGTTTTTCTTTGTTTAATGTTATAGCTTCATTTTAATTTCATGACCAATAGCCCATAGCTTCTTCTTTTTCTCATTTTTCTCTATTTTATTAGCTTAGGTTAGTTTTAAATACTGGTCTTTGTGTGATTGATAAGCATAATGTATGGGAAATTGAGTAGGGACACAGTAGGGTGAAAACTTGAACAAAATTGCATAATTAGAAACCCTAAGTCAGTGCCCTAACTTAGCACCCTTCGCGGTCACATTTGTGCGGTCCGCGGTGCTTATGTTCTGAAGGTTGACTTGTGCCTAGCGCGGCCGCATTGCACTTTGTGCGGTCAGCGCTGACCCACCGCGGCCGCGATACCTCTTTGTGCGGTCCGCGGTGGGTAGATTCAGAGAGCATGTGTGGAGGGCCTTTGGCTTGTGCGGACTGCGGTCAACATTGTGCGGTCCGCGGCGGCCCCTGTGCGGCCGCACGTCCATTTTGTGCGGCCCGCACTGGCCAGTTACTGCAACTATTTCTGCAACTGTCTGAGCTTCTGTTCTGCAATTCATTCCGCATCTGTTTCACTGCCTGTGCTTAGACTAACAATGTTAGATGTGTGTGCTTGCAGACAATGGTTAAACAAAGAGGTGGCAAAGGATCACAACAACCCGGGAGAGGTGGTTCCTCCCGAGGGGGCAAAGGATAGAGAGTGGTAAAACTCACTCCCCAAGCTCGGGAAAACATCAAAAAGACTCGGAAATTGATAAAAGCTGCAGATAGAGCTGCTTCCCATTCCTCGGGGAGTGAGTATATACCATTCCAGGACATCTCCTCAGACTCAGTCCCAACTCACATCACCACCCACTTCCAACTGACTGATACTCCTCCAGCATCACCCACTGTCAAGAGGCCAGTAAATGTAGTTTCTGACTCATCTGAGGGGTCGGAAGCAGGTAGTAGAGACAACTCCACCTCCCCCAGAGCTTCATTATTTGGGAAGAGTGCAGGCGGAAATGAGGAGGAGGTACAGGGTGCTGAGGGTGGTGAGCCTCAAGTCGGAGGCGTTGCTAGAACTAGAAAACCTGAGGAGTGGGAGGATAGATTTGTGAGCCAAGTTGCATATCATAAGTTTAGGGAGTGGTGGCCGGTGAAATATTTGATACCGGAGAGGAGCTTTATATACAAAGATCTACTTCCCCACAACTCGAACGTGCAAAGGGAGTTTAGAACTAGAATGGGCTGGGAGTTTTTCATGGAGAAGTGTATTGACGCGAATGAACATATGGCTAGGGAATTCTATTGTAATGTGGCCCACATCGTCAAGGGTTCCAAAGTGACCAAGGTTCGGAACAAAAAGGTGTTGTTCGACGGGCAGTCTCCGAATGAATATCTGGGCTTCAATGAAGAGGACGAGACTCTATACTTGGCAAAGTTAGAGATGGGTGAGGGGGTCCGTCCATGGTTAGCATAGTACTTGGCAATCCCAGATACCGTTCCTGAGTGGTTGACTGCAGGGGTAAAAATTTTGAGGGGGACCCTGAGCATCGGAGCTAAGGATTGGGAGACTTTCTTTTGTAGCAGGCTAGACCCTACCATACATGACCAGACTCTTCCTATCTCCCGGGTTGTTTTGGTTGCATCAATCATGGCGGGTTACCCCATCAACGCCTCTTGTGGGTGCGGAAGCTAACCGGAACTACCCTTTCCCCAACTCTCTCTCTATGTATTTCCGTGACTTGGAGGTGGAAAAGAAGACGTATGATGTCAAGACCAAACCGGTTGCTCCATTCTCCCGGTACAGTTTGAGGGGGCCAGACAACCCCAAGGACAAGAACTACAAGCCCCCGACATCTGCCCCAACTGGCCAGTCTAAAGAGCCAGTTGAGGTAGAGGCCTCCACTGAGCCTGCCTCCACACCTGCTGTTATGCCTCCCGGACCGTCCACTACTGCAGATTTGCCTCCTGGTCCTTCCACCTCAACTGGCCCGGAGATTCCATCTTCCCGGGCCCATCCTATCACTGCCCACAGACTGCACCAGACACTTCAGAGCCTGAACAACTGGATGTATACTGCTTCATCCAAGTTGTCCACTTTGACCTCCACCATTGCAGCTCAGTCGGCTCCTCCGCCAGTTCAGGTCCCACAGTCTATAGAGGATGCTTTGAAGAAGTTGCTTGATAACCAAGAGAAGATCCTTAGCACCCAAGCCGAGTTGGTGAAGGTAGTGGCTTCACATGGCATAGCTCTAAAGGAGCTTGCCAAGGAACACAAGAAGCTGCGCAAGACACGGGCTTCCAGGGAGTCCGTGAAGGAGCTCAGGGCAGATGTAGTGAGACTGAAGGCAGATCAGCTGCCTTTAGATTTATTATTTGAGGACCCAGCTCCAGCAGCAGCCACAGTTCAGGAGCAGTCACAGAAGCCTCTGAAGAGGAAGAGGACTATCCCGAGAGCAGATAATGCCGTTATCCTATTGGCAGACCCTCCGGAGGCTTCCTCCAGTCAGCCACAGGATGTACCAGATCCACAGCCAGTCCAGGTCCAGTCCCAGGTCCCAGTAGTTGAGCAGCAGGAGACCGAGAACCAGTCTGAGGTTCCCGAGCATACCGAGGACCCGGGGACCACTCATGTTCCTATGCAGACGGACGAGGCTTAGGGAGTCTTCATATCCTTTCACTACTTTTTGGTGCTTATTTTTGCTTTAGTTGGCATTGGGGACAATGCCAGCTTTTATTGAGGGGGTGTGCCCTACTTTTATCCATGGATGACTGTATATATGATTGACTTAGTTTATGCTTTCTTTGATTTTCACTTGGTCTGTATACAATCTTGCATTTAGTTACTTTTATCGTACTTTTGATCTTTCTTTTGGTCTGTATATAAAGTTACATTATTGTATATATTCATCCCCCATTGTATATTCTAATCCCCTATTGTAAATATTCATTCTATTGTCTATTTTCGCAATAAAATTTCATTTTTAGCTTCTTATATAAGCTCTTAGCCTTTTGTTTTATTTTGTACATTTTTAATAAGCCTTTGGTTTTCTTAATGCCACGGTTCTTTCCAAAGGTAGAATTTTGTGTGAACCGGGTGGCTCTTCCCAATGATAGATGGCGTGACAACCTTCTTAAGGGTTTGAGTCCGTTTTTTATTTTTCTTTTGTTTTTTTTAGTAGTTTACAGTTAAGGGTACCTCAAGCATAGCTTCACTTGAGCCTAACACATTTGCCTTTGATCCCATGGTCAAAGACAAGTGGTTGTGTTTAGGATGTGAAAGTAGTGACCTTGAGACTCTTGTGTTGACCAAACAAACATCATGTGGTCTTTCGGGACTACTGTGTGCTCAATCGTGTCTAAGGTTGTTGTGGGCCCTCGACTCTAAGTCTTTAGCAATTCTTGAGTGTGTGTGGTGAGAAATCGAATTTTGAGTCCAAGTCCCAAGCCAATGGTCTAGAACTTGCCCTGAATGTCTGTTGAGGCGAAATTTTGAGTGAAATTTGACTTGAGAAGTGATTATAGGCTCTCATTGATCCAAATGATAGTTGAACAAATTCCATAGCCTACCAATGATATGATCCCTAGTTAACCCTTTTGAGCCTTAGACCTTTTCCTTTCAAGAACCATGTTACAAGCCTATACCCGTTCTAAAAGATACCCTCTCTTGGCACCCGATCTTTCCTTGAGCACATGGCAAAAGCATAAGTTTGGGGGAGAGACGAGGATAACAACAAAGTGGTATGAGGCACAAAAATGAAGAAAAGGAAAGGCAATGAAAAAAGAAAGAAAAGAAAAGGACAAAAAGAAAGCCCAATGTGAACAAGAATAAAAAGGGATTCAAGGAAAAACAAAAGTGAAAAAGGTGTGGAAAAGTAGAAAAAGGAGAAATGTTTTGAATTGCATAAGAAAGAGTGACAATACGTCTCTCTAACCCCTTTAAAGGAAGTGAAATACTCAAAAGAGTCAAAAGAATTGTGCCAAAATGAATCAAAAGAAGTGCTTTAGGGAAGATGGAACCCATATAGACCAACAACTTTTCCTACCCTCAACCAAAAGCCTTCACATTGACTCCACAAAAGCCCTATATGATCTTGAGTCGGATGACGCTCGCATTAGTGGATACTTACATGTGGGTCAAGCATATGTACTTAGAGCCGGACATGTGACCTTTCCTTGAGAGAGTCGAGTGAACTCCTATTAACCTCGGCTTGTGTGCTTATACTCTAAAAGGTGAGGTTTGCTTAGGGAGAGTTGAGGATGTATGAGTTTGGGTTCCACAGCGACCAAAGTAATTGAGAGAGTTCTTTGATGTAATGAGTCAATTCTTGATGCTCTTGTGTCACACTTGATCCATAGTTTTCAAGGTTTAAATGTTGTTAATGATCTATTTGTATTGAGGGCAATTGTTAGTCCCAACTGATGCTAGTTGAGGTTACTTTAGGTCAGCTGGAATTACTTGGATTTTCCTTTAAGGGGTGGGTCTTACTTTGTTTGTTTGAGGACAAGCAAAGGTTTAAGTTTGGGGGAGTTGATAAGTTAGGATTTTAACATGTTTTTTGCCCCTACTTGCCTATGCTTTGATCATATATTTGTACAAAATAGTCCCAAAAGGCTCACAGGTTGTGCTTGTTTGCAGGTTTGATCGACAAAGTGACGAAATGTCAATGATCGGCTCAAAATGGAGTGAAACCTGTTCAAGTATCAAAGACCAAGAAATCTAAGGGAAGAAGGCCTAGTGCGGACCGCACAAATTGGTATGCGGCCCCACTAGGAGATTCAAAGAGTTGGCAAACTGGGCTTAAGGGCAATGCGGCCGCGGTACATATCTCGCGGTCCACGGTGAAGGCTCCGCGGCCACAAGTCAATTTTGTGCGGTCTGCGGAATAGAGATTCAGAAAGTTGACGTTTTCAAAGTCCACACCCATGCGGTCCGCGGTCGTCTTTGCGTGGACCGCGCCAGCTTCCTCCGCGGCCGCGGTCCATTTTACGCGGTCCGCGGAGCCCAACTTCAGAGAGCTAAATTTTGAATTTCATGAGCCTTGTGCGGCCGCGGTCCATTTTGTGCGGCCCGCACTGACCCCGCAGGGGTATTTTTGTCCAGTTTTTCCAGCCTAGTATAAATAGGATATTTTACCATTTTTAGGTCATCAGTTAATTTCATAATTGGGCTGCGCTCGTGAGAACAACTTTTGTAGCCATTTTTGGCATCTTAGCTTCAAATTAGCGATAGATTCTTGTACTTTAATTTAGTATTTAATTAATATGTCTTGTTCTACATCTATTTCTTCATTTTCTCCTTCAAGCACGAGTAGCTAAACCCTTTAGCTAGGGTTGTGGCTCAACCCTAGTGCGGGTAATTGATGGGTGTTGCCATCTAGGGTTAGATTGACTATAGGTGTTTGCTATTTGGGTTGATTTTATGTTTTAATCTATAAATTGGTGGTTGCAAACACTGATTTGTGCTTTGTGGATTTGACTCTTCTTGAGAAAGAGAGTCTAAGTCTCCAAAATTGACCCAACAAGGAATTGGGATGGACTCATGAGAAATGATAGTCCCAATTAACGGGTTAAATCTCTAGAGAGTAATCACCCTACTTGAACCCTAGTTGCTTGGTCTAATTTGCCTACCCATTTGGTCTCGAGAGAGTCAAGTGGGCAAAATCACTCTCTCTACCGAGTGGTGTGAGAGTGGGTAAAATTGTGCAACGGTTATAGCATAAACCCCAATTATGTCAATCGAACCTTAGTAACATCTACTTGTCAATTAGCCACCTAGGTGATGTCACGACCCTAGTGCCCTTCTTCCCATTAGATACAACTTTAGCAATTATCTCGTAGCATAATCTAGTTTCAATTAGTAGTTTGATAATAGTAGTTTATAATTGAAAAACCCAAAAATGTTAGAAGTGACATTTAGAACAATTATATGACTCTAGTCTAGATAGATACCCAGCTCCAATTTCTAGCTCTCTGAGGAATTCGATCCCGACCCTTATATCGTGTAAAAGCTATTACGACCCTCTCTTCCTACTTTATAGTAGTGTGGAGTTGGCAGCGATCACTTACCACCGTCTCTTCAGCTGGCTTCTCTAACTCATTTGCTTTTTCTGATTCTGGTTCTATGCTGGCCGATTTCTCATTAAAGGTCACTTGCTTTCTCTTTTCTCGAGCATAATCTAGTTTCAATTAGTAGTTTGATAATAGTAGTTTATAATTGAAAAACCCAAAAATGTTAGAAGTGACATTTAGAACAATTATATGACTCTAGTCTAGATAGATACCCAGCTCCAATTTCTAGCTCTCTGAGGAATTCGATCCCGACCCTTATATCGTGTAAAAGCTATTGCGACCCTCTCTTCCTACTTTATAGTAGTGTGGAGTTGGCAGCGATCACTTACCACCGTCTCTTCAGCTGGCTTCTCTAACTCATTTGCTTTTTCTGATTCTGGTTCTATGCTGGCCGATTTCTCATTAAAGGTCACTTGCTTTCTCTTTTTCGATGGGGCTTCTTCTAACTGTCTCCCATTCCTCAATGATACAACATTAATAGATGCCTTAGGATTAGCCTCAGTGTTGCTTGGAAGAGCTCCAACCGGCCGAGTATTTTGGGCACTAGCAAGTTTCCCCATTTTTCACTCCAAATTTCTCATCGCTGCTGCTTGGGTCTGCTGGTCAACCATCAATTTCTTTAGCATCTCCTCAAGGTGACTCGTCGGGTTTGTAGGTTGTTCAGCCTGTGGTGGTCTATATTGTTGTTGAGGATCTTGTGGCCTGTACAGATTCTGAGCACCTTGGTTTCCACCCCAAGAGAAGTTTGAGTAGTTCCTCCAGTTATGATTGTAAATGTCTCATACTGGTTTGTCTGGCCCCTGTTTGCATTACCCATAAAACAGACAGACTCTGGATTAGCTGGGCATATGTCTCTCGTGTGACCCTCTCCATATACTTCAAAAAATATCTGAACCTATTGCACTAGCTGAGCTTGTTGCTTGTTAATAACCATGGTCATCTTATAGACTTGGTTGGCCAAAATGTCAACCTGCACTGATAATGCGGAGACAACATCTAACTCGAGAACCCCCACAGAGTTTTGCACTATGTGTCTGCCCATATCTCCTTGCCAATCAGGATTGCTTTTGGAGAATTTGTTCAATAATGCATATATCTCATCGAAGCTTTTCTCCAACACTTGACCTCCCGCTGCAGCGTCCACCACAATCTTTGTCTCTAGATGTAGCCCTTCTATGAAAGTGTAACACTTCATTTGTCTGGTTGTGATGAGGATAGTCTCTGAGCAGCCCCTTGAACCTTTCCCAAGCTGAGTATAAAGACTTCCCCGACTATCTCACTTCTGACATTTACAGTTCTGCCTGAATGAAAGAACCGTGCCAAAAATTTCCTTGCCATATCATTACATGATGTAATCGAATTAGCTGGTTCCGCCTTCAACTATCGCTTTGCTTCGCCCAACAGAGAGAACGGAAACAGTGTGAGCCTCACATAGTCTGGAGTGACTCCATTAGTGATATAAGTATCACTAATCTCCAAGAAGTTCAGGATGTACTGTTGTCCTCGTGTGGAAGACCCGCAAACTGCCCATTTGCATGTAGTAGCTGGATCATGCTCTGTTTCAGCTCAAAGTGCCAAGTGATTCTGGGCTTCACAATGCTGAAGGTAACATTAGAAATGATGGGCATCACCACATCCTGAACAGCCATATGTTTCTCCTCTGCCATGTCCACAGGAAATTGAACAAGTGCGTGAAGATTATTTGTGTCCCTTGCTTCCCTCAACCTCCTGTGAAATGTTCTTTCAGGTTCGGCGTCAAAGCCTTGAAGTCTATCCTGGCTTCTGACCCTTCGCATTTAATCAAAGTTCCTGATAGTAGAGCGACCAATAAAACACGTTAGACTAGACAAAATAAACAACTAAAGTAAAAACTAAAAAGTAGTCAATATTCAAGTCTCAGGAAGCAGTGCAGAAAACTTGTTGCTCCCAAATGCAAACGCAAGTATATGTGGTCGTACAAGTAATAAAATGATAAGTCGAGTGTCAAACCCATAGAGACTTGTGTAACTGCCCACTAGTTTCACCAATATTATTATTCAGTCAAGTATTTCAGAGTTCAAAAGTGTGATTATACTAAGCAATAATTCTAAAGAGTAACTAAGTAATCAAGCAGCAAAATAGTTATTGTGTATTCAGTAGAGACAAATATTCCAGGGTTGTGATCGATTCACCAATCCTATTATGCTCTAATCAACTCTCCCTTTCATATAATTCACCTCATGGTTCCTAATAAACCGAACAATTGCTCTCATAGTATTCTCCTGAATTCCTACTCGCCTATTCAAAATAGATTAACGTCTATATTTCTATGGAATCAATCTATTAAGAACACATTAAGATTACGATATTTAATTAAGCACGATGACTAGGTATATTCCTATCCTAACCACAAATGTGCCCCCACTCAGAGTTAAGATCATGCTCTCTTTAGTTCTTCTCTAATCTAAACGTAGCTTTCCCAAGCATAGCATAGATAGTAAATAGGAACCTAGCTGTTGGCCAGACAATTATGCAATTAATCACAGAATTGAAACAACCATATATTAGTCAATTGTAATAAATTTTAAGTCAACTTTAAACAACAATATTCATGGCTAAATCACAACCTCGAACTATGGGTTTTAGCTACTCATGATAATATCAAAACAAATTCACAAGTGTTGAATAATTGAGAATATTAAGAAAAGATAAAAAAAACTGAGATATCCTCGCTCTCGGATGTTCCTCGTGTGTATTTTTTCTTCAAAGTGGCGTCTCCCCTCTCAAAATAGGCTAAGTCTTGCTTTTATACGCGTTGGGCAGGTCTTGGGCTGAAATAACCTTGTCCCAGGCGAAGTAGGAAAGATTTTCCGTCACCAGCGCCCAGGTTAGCGTGGGGCGCTAGCCTTGGCGGTGGCTAATTTTCAATTCTGTAAAGTGCGCCACAGGTAGCGCCCCACGCTTCCTGTGGCGCTACAAATGGCCCTTTTCTAATTTTTCTCCCTTTTGGTTCTAATCTCGCACCTTTCACCCCATATTGTCTCCGAGTGATTCCTACATATAAAAACACCATGAATTAGCATAAATCATTATATTTCTTATCCTAAATCCATGAAACACGAGTAAAATGCAAGGCGATATACATGTAAGTATATATACTTTAAGCAAAATATCAAAGGGCGGGATGGATCGTCTTTTCTCGGAGAAGGAAGATGCTAAGGCGGAGTTGGCATCGGTCGAGAACCAACTTTGAGTGGCGAAGGACAAAGCCCACAAGTGGTCTAGTTTGAACGACGATCTTCGGGCACAGCTAAGCTCGACCGTCGCGGAACAGGATTCCCTCGAAAGGGAATATGCGGCACTGGGGCCAAATTGCACACAACCTCAGCTCATGCCGAGGGGATAGTGGCCCAGTATAAGGCCGATGTGGAGGCGGCCGAGACTCGCTTAAAGATGAAGACCAAATATATGAAGCGGTTGTCCTGAAGAGAGACCCTCGAAGAGATTCACGCCTGAGCTTTTGGCTTATCGGCCGAGATTGAGAAAGCTTAGAGGCTCGAGGACAAGACAAAAGAGCTCTATGAGCCTGAGGGTGCCGAGGGCGTTGAGGGATCTGAGGCTCCGATGATTCCGGTGGTGAAAACCAGGAGTAGATGCCTTAGTATCTTTGCATTTTTTTTGTTTTTTCTTATGTATTTTTGTTTTTGTTTTGAGCCGTTCTATAGGGCCTTTATAAATGTATACATGAAATTTTCCCTTCCTGGCACTATCACGTCTTTACTATTCTAGCATCTTCTTGCAATTTCTACTCATGTATTATTTTTAATGCCTTCGCGTAAAATTAGATGTAGTTATGGGGAGTCCGTTTTTCGGAGGTTCGAACTAAGCCCGACTTTGATGCAACTTTGTTTGCTCGTGGCTTCAAAATCTCGGTGCGATCAGAGGTTTCCACGACGCTAAAGTGTTTTTAGATGATATTTTTGCTGAGGGTAACCTTTTAGTAGGTTTCGAGTTTTTGTGGAGGCCTTACTTTCTAGCTTCGGACTTCAGACGTCTCTGAGTTGTTTTCATGGTGGTCGTAGCCTTTGGGCACCACCTAATAGGTTTAGTGCCTCCAGAATTCGATATCCTAAGCCGTCCAAATTTTTTTTGAGCGGCGGTCCCCGAGTAAAGCTAGACCGTGGGCTCGATAATTCCCGAGTAGGGGTGGCCCATAGGCTTTTAGGATCTGGGATCGAAAAATGCATAATGATAAAGTGTAAAGGAAGTGAAAATTTCTTTCATTTGTTGGTATGCAAGGTACACGATTGAAAGCGGATAAAAACTTGTGTCATGCCTAGGACGGACTATGTGGGCACGGTTCAAACGAGTGTTTGGCCCTTACAATAAATCCTAACCACCAAGCCTTAGCATTTAGAACATTATGTTTTCTTCTTCCCCTGCTAAAGAACTTATTCCCAGGGTGATGGCCCCAGTATTCGAGGTCGAACTCATGAGGTCTCGGATAATGTTAACCGGAATGTAAACGATCATCGATTCCGGTTTGAAACCCATCTTCAGTTCTAAGTTAGCACGTTTTATTGTTGCCTCGTTAAAAACCTTGTCGTAAAACCCATTTTGGGACAAAACCAGTTCAAGGAAAAAAGAGTATAACGCGTGCTTTCAGATCTGTCCTCGGCCGTTTACCTGCATATGTTAGTCTAATTCATAACATGATAAAAAATTAATCGAGTTCGTACCTTAGCAATAGTACCACTTTATATGTGCCATGTTCCAGTTGTTCAGTATTTGTACGCCATTTCCCGCTCCGAGTTCATAGGAGCCTTTGTCGGTTATTCCGACAACTCGACAAAGTCCTTCCCAGTTCGGTCCCAGCTTCCCCTCGTTCGGGTTCCTGGTGTGTAATGTTACTTTCCTCAACACCAAGTCCCTGATTTGGAAGTGTCGGGGTTGGATCTTTGGTTGTAATACCTTTCAATTTTTTGTTTCTGCGCGGCCAATCGGACCAGGGCGGCCTCTCGCCTTTCATCAAATAGTTCCAGGCTCGTGATCATGGCCTCGCCGTTTGATTCTTCTGTTGCATATTGGAACCCGAGGCTCGGTTCTCCCACTTTAATTGGTATTAAGGCTTCGGCCCCGTAGACCCACGAAAATGGGGTTGCCCCGGTACTAGACCTCGAGGTCGTATAGTATGCCCATAGGACTTCGGGCAGGATTTCCTTCCATTTCCCTTTGGCATCGGTCAACCTCTTTTTCAGGTTTTGAAGTATGGTCTTGTTTGTTGATTCTGCATGCCCGTTCCCACTAGGATGATAAGACGTCGATAGTATCTTCTTGATCTTGTGATCTTCGAAAATTTTATTTGCCTTGTTGCCGATGAATTGTTTCCCATATCGCAAACGACCTCGGCCGGTATCCCAAATCGACATATTATGTGGTCCCAGATGAAGTCAATGACTTCTTTCTCCCGGACCTTTTGAACACTTGAGCTTCAACCCATTTGGAAAAATAATCGATCATGAATAATATGAATTGAGCCTTACCGGGTGCCCACGGTAGGGTACCAACGATGTCCGTTCCCCACTTTATACATGGGCACGGAGACAAAATCGAGTGGAGTATTTTCCCGGATTGATGGATCACCGGGTCGTGTCTCTGGTAGTCGTTGCACTTTCGTACAAAGTCTTTTGCAACTTTCTCCATTTCGGTCCAGTAATAGCCGGCCCTGATTAATTTCCAAACCAAAGATTCTGCCCCTGAATGGTTCCCGCAAGTGCCCTCGTGAACTTCTCTCAAGGCATATTCGGTATCTCCTAGCCCCAAACATCTTGCTAGTGGGTTGTCAAATGTTCTTCTGAACAAAGTCCCTTCGAGCAAGCTAAATCTGGCAGCCTTGGTACGCATGGCTCTCAACTCTTTGGGATCCGAGGGCAATTTTTCGGTCTTCAAGTAGTCTATGTACTTGTTCCTCCATTCCCAAGTTAAACTCATCGAATTTACTTCGGCATGGCCTTCTTCTATCACCGACTTTATGAGTTGTAAAATTGTTCCCGAACTAAATTCATCGGCATCGACTGACGACCCCATGTTAGCCAGAGCATCGGCCTCGGTATTCTAATCTCGGGGTACCTGTTGCAGGGTCCATTCCGTGAATTGACGCAGCGTTACCTAAAATTTATCTAAGTACATTCGCATCCGTTCCACTTTTACTTCGAACGTCCGGTTAAATTTATTTACCACGAGGAGAGAGTCGCACTTAGCTTCGATCACCTCGTCCCCAATGATTTTAGCCAATTCAAGACATGCAATCATGGCCTCGTACTCAGCCTCATTGTTAGTCAATTTCACAATTCTAATAGACTGCCTAACCACATTCCCCGCATGCAATTTTAATACGATGCCGAGCCCAAACCCCTTTGCATTAGAGGCACCGTCCATAAAAAGGGTCCAGATTCTTGAGGTAGTCCCCGAGGTTAACAATAATTCCCTTTTGACTTCGGGTATTAAGGCCGGTATAAAGTCGGCCACGAAGTCAGCCAATATTTGAGATTTTATTGCGGTTCAGGGACGATACTCGATATCGTACCCACTGATTTCGACAGCCCATTTGGCCAACCGGCATGAGAGTTCATCTTTGTGCATGAGGTTCCTCAGTGGGTAATAGGTCACGACACAGATGGGGTGGCATTGAAAATACGATCTTAGCTTTCTAGATGTGCTTAGCAGAGCGAGCGCCAACTTTTCCGGGTGAGGATACCTTGTTTCGGCGTCGCCTAGAGTTCTACTGACATAGTAAATAGGAAATTGCGTACCTTCCTCCTCCTAGACTAAGGCTCCACTTATCGTCACCTCATAAATCACCAAGTAAAAGTACAACTGCTCATCCGCCTTCGGAGTGTGCAGCAGGGGCAGACTCGACAAGTACCGTTTGAGTTCTTCCAAAGCTTGTTGGCATTCCGGGTTCCAGGAAAATTGTTGTTCTTTTTTAACAGCAAGAAGAATCGATGGCTTTTGTCTGAGGACCTCGATATGAAATGGCCTAGGGCGGCTATTCGCCCATTCAGCCCTTGGACGGCCTTCATGTTTTCTACCACGGTGATGTCCTTTATGGCCTTGATTTTATCGGGGTTGATCTCGATTCCTCAATTGGATACCACGAACCCAAGGAATTTTCCTGACCCGACCCCGAATGCGCACTTCTTTGGGTTAAGCTTCATACTGTATTTCTGCAATATGTCGAAGGTCTCCTGCAAATCTTTCAAATGGTCCTCTACTTGCAGGGACTTGACTAACATGTCGTCAATATAAACTTCAATGATTTTCCTATTAGTTCTTCAAACATCCGGTTTACTAAGCGTTGATAAGTGGCACCGGCGTTCTTTAATCCGAACGACATTATATTATAACAGTATGTGCCAAATTTAGTGACAAAAGAAGTCTTTTGTTGACCGCCTGGGTCCATCCGAATTTGGTTATACTCGGAATAGGCATCAAGAAAGTTGAGTATCTCGTGCCCGGCCGTCGCATCAATCATATCGATATTAGGCAAAGGGAAAGAATATTTAGGGCATGCCTTGTTCAGATATTTGTAATCTACACACATTCTTAGCCTAATCCCTTTTTTAGGTACCACTACTACATTAGTAACCACTCCGTGTATTTAACCTCCCGGATGGACCCTATTTTAAGGAGTTTTGATACCTCGCCTTTGATGAACGCATGCTTGACCTCCTCCTCTTCTACTTAACCGGATGGAACTTTGGTTCTAAGATCAACTTATGAGTGGTTACCTCCGGTGGGATCCCTCTCATGTCAAGATGGGACCAAGAGAAACAATCCATGTTAGCTTTAAGGAAATGAATGAGTTTTTTCCTAAGCTCGAGGGTCAACCCCATGCCCAGATATACCTTTCGGTTTAGGCGTTCGATTAGTACAATTTGTTCCAACTCCTCGACCGTCGATTTAGTGGCATCAATATCATTAGGAGCTATGAATGATCTCAGGACTCCATAATCTTCCTCCTCATTTATTCCTCGTTTCCCCAGTTTGGCAGAAATCGGCATCAATGATTGCTATTTAGTGTTTTCCTTGTCCAGCTTCACGTTCCTTAGCATCGATACTGCGGGCACCAGGAGTACTTCGTCAACTGCGAACATCTCCTATTCAGCCGGCTGTTCTCCATAGACCGTTTTGATTCCTCCCGGTGTAGGGAATTTCAATGCCTGGTGTAAGGTCGATGGTACTGCCCTCATGTTGTGAACCCATGGCCTTCCGAATAGATCATTATATCTCATGTCCGCTTCGATCACATAAAGCTTTGCCTCTTGGATCGTCCCTGCAGTGTTTACTGGTAGAGTTGTCTCCATTTTAGTTGTTTCGCATGCCATGTTAAATCCGTTCAACACCCGGACTGCCAACACTATTTGATCCTGCAACCCCAATTGCTCTACAACCCTCGATCTGATGATGTTGGCTGAGCTACCTAGATCATCAACACACATTTAACTCGAGATATATTAATAAGTACGGATATCACCAGTGCATCATTGTGAGGTTGTACGATGCCCACGACATCCTCGTCGCTGAATGAAATGGTCGCTTCCAAGAAATAATCTCAGGTGCGTTTTTCCCTCGTTATGGATACTTTAGTGCGCTTTATCATTGGCCCTTGGGGGACATCGACCCTTCCAATGATCATGTTGATGACGTGCTGAGGTTCCTCCTGTTCGGTCTGTTTGTTCGCGTCCCTGTTTCTGAAGTGGTTTTTTACTCGATCACTCAGAACTTCTCGGAGGAGCCCGTTATTAAACAATCGGTCAACTTCCTCTCTCAATTGCCGGCAATCCTCGGTCCTGTGGCCATGAGTTCCATGATACTTACACATCAAGTTAGGATCTCTCTAGGTAGGGTCGGACTACAATGGTCGAGGCCACTTGGTTTCCTTGATGCGCTCGATGGCTGATATGATGATGGCAGCATCAACGTTGAAGTTATATTCTGATAATCTTAGTGCTTCCCCGGCCCCGAGTGGCCTGTCGAATCCAAATTTGCTCATCAGACTCGGTTACTAGGCCCTCAATTGCTTCTCTTTTTGTTCCTTGTGGGGTGACTCCCGGACCCGTTTCCCCTTTGATCTCCGTTGTATGGTTGGTACCGATCTCGGATCGGTCTCGATTCATGAGCGACAATTCTCTTAGACCTGCCATCGGCTCTAACGGGATAAACGGGCCCGGAAGAGGCTCTGAGTTGGCCGTGCTCGACACTGATTTTTTTATTGGTATCTGTTGTGGACGTCGGCCCAAGTTATCGCCGGGTAGTCTACCAAAGTTTGTTTTAGCTGCTGCCAAGCCAAGGAGCTTTGCAGGTTAAGTCCTTGAGTAAATGCCTGACCGACCCAATCATTGGCAACTGGAGGTAGGTCCATCCGTTCCATCTGGAATCTCGACACGAACTTCCTGAGCATTGTCACACCTCCTTTTTACCTACACCCCCCGGAAGAGGGTATAAGGGAGTTTTTTCCAACTTAAAGTGACAATCGAAAAGGGATTTATTTATTTAAAGATTCAGAGTCGCCACTCGGGATAATTCTATGGTGTCCCAAGTCACCGGTTCAAATCCCGAATCGAGGAAATATTGACTCTGTATTACAGTCCGCGAACACAGAAATCCGGGTAAGAAATTATGTTAACCCGGGAGAAGGTGTTAGGCATTTCCGAGCTCCGTGGTTCTAGCACGGTCGCTCAACTGTTAAAATTGGCCTGATTATCTGATTTTAAAACACTTTTGAACCTATGTGCATATTAACTTTAAACTGCTTTTAATTATTTTAAGGAAGATTTCAACGTCATCTAAAACATGTCTTTGGACCGCGCCACATGAAATGCACCCGCAATCCGAAACACATTTTATTCAATGTTGTTAAGATTTGGATTTGGGACACATGAAATGCACACCCGGGTTTAGGAAGGTAATTTAAAAATTACGCGCCTAAAGCAACTACACGTTTTTAACTTTGCGAGGGCCATGAAAATTTGCTAAATGGCACGCCTCGAATTCTAAGGATATAAAAGAAGTAATTAAATGAGGGCCACGCATTTTGAGATTTTATTTGGCACGGCGCACCTCAATTCCAATTTTAAAAGAGAATTCAAACTAAATTTCGGAGGGCCATAAACTATTTGTATTGTCTAATATGGCACACCTCCGATCTATTTTTAAAAGAGTCAAGCTAATTAAAGAAAAAGCCTCAAGGGATTCAAAAGGCCTTTTATGCTAAAATTCCAACTTAAATTGTAGAATAAATAATTAAATGTCCATTCCCTTTTAAAACCTGGGCCCAAAAGGGAGCCCAATAATTCATTGCACATGCTACTGAACCACTGATTTTCGGTGGCTTAAAGTAAGTTCCAAAGGAAAGCCCAACTTGTAAATGTGAGCAACTGTAATGCTGGGACTCAGGATCGAGTCCCTGCAAGGGCACAAAACAGCACCTCGCCTATTTGAATTAAAATTGATCCCATGAAGCACACACGTAAGTTACAGGTTAGCTACAAGATTTAACTGTTTCAGCAAGCATGAACAGATAATCATTTTTGAAACTCGCAATTTGTTAATCATCAGGTAATCATGCTTGACTCCATTTTTTTTAAAACTAATTTTAAAAGACAATTTCATGTTATTTGAGACATTTGCTCGAGATGTGGGACTGACAATCCTGTAGGCTAATCTAATAAACATTAAGAATCTCAATTTTATCCTCAAACCAAGTGTATTTACCAAGCATCACATAAATGAATCAGTATGAATTTACAAACCATTTTTAGCATTTTAACAAACTTAAACATAATCCCACACCATATGTCACCAACTGATCCCAACCCAAAACTACACAAAGTCCAAAATACATAGCAAATCAAGCATGAAACTTCTGCAACTATAATATTAAAGAACCTCTAACACAAATTCAAACATACTTAAAAGCTAAAGTCCATAATTCATTCAGTATTACAAAACAAATTTAAAGCTAAACAACTAAGGGTAAACATGATAAAGGGGAGATCAGACTACTCTATACATCTGATGACTTTCAAGGAAAAGCATGAATGACATTTCATGAACAAAGGGAAAAGAAGTGTGGCTAAGCTATAAACAAAAATTAATGCATTGCTTCAAAATTCTTTTTCCATTTCATTTCATCAAATCTGAGTTCGCATTTTGCGGATCTCAAGAGTAAGTACCTGGATATTGAAGGAGCAAAGAACAAGGTGAGGAATCAGCAGTAGTACTAGCAGAAATCAGCACCAGCAACACCAGTTCAAACCAGAAAAATGAGTATGAAGCAGTAGAAAACAGTCTCAACCGAACAATAATCACTGCAACTTCAAACCAAACTTTAAACACCCAAATTCAACCCAATTCAACACTAGATCGATTAGAAAATCTTCAGAAATTGAAAGTCTCCAAAATTATAGAAGAAATGCAATGGAGCAGTAATTTGTTTTTCTTTTGGTATTTTCAATCGTTTTGATTTCTATCCAGATATTTCCTCAGATTTTCAGTGTAGAATGCAAAACTCTCAAAGTTTTAGTGATCTCAACTGACTATTAGAACTAGAATAATCAAAACCCAAGCAAAAATTTCAGTAGTTTATCAGAAAACCTCAAGAATTTATAAGCTATTTCAGAATTTCTCCAAAAGAACAGCCGTCTTTGATTTTTTTCGGATTTTCTCCTCATAAAAATCTCCCTTGAATATCAAGTAATGGTGCCTTTATAGGCAAGCTATTAGGGCAGCCTAAAAGAAATCAGATTTGCACTTCTACCCTTTTGATATTTTCATTTCAGCTCAAATAAACCTAATTCAAAAATCAAGCTTTCAAATTAACCCCCATCCCAGCTTCCTAGAAGCTTCCCTAGTTTGTTACTGAAATATTCCCTACATCAATTACCCAGAATACCCCCCTTTAAACCTTGCTATTTACCCCTGAAACCAGGCCAAGTAGGTCAAAATTGACCCAATTCAGAGCCTCATAGGTCTGTAATTCCCAATTAATTCCCCTCTTGGGCTTTTGATTCTTTCAAAGCCCAATTCATAATTGAAGGCTCAGAAACCTTACAATTCCATTTACAGAGTCCCAAGGATTCGAACAATTTTGGGCTCAAAGTAGAAACAGAACTCTGAAACACAATAACTCAAAAACAGAAACGAATACTAATTAAACAAATTATAAGACTAAACATGCAGAACTGACGATTTGAAAGAAATGAAAGAAAAGGAAGCACAAAATCAAAAACAGAAATAACGGACAGAAAAGAAAAATATGAGAAGGGAACCAAACTAAATATCAAAAATAAAGAGAAGAACGATACCTAAAAACAATCATGGTCCAGTAAACAAGGAAGAAAAAAGAACTTCAAATCTTCAAGTTTTGGCCGATTTTGATATTAATCATGTGTTCTTATCAATATCACACGAATAAAATCGAAATAAGCCTAAATCTTCAAGAGATCTCGACTCAGGGGCTTTGGGGATTTTAGGGTTCAGCTCTTTGAATCGAGATTCGAACAGCTCTGGTGATATTTGAAGGGAGTGAAGTGGGGATTTGGAAAGAGGGGAGTGAGGTGGTTCTGTTGTGTTATTTTGAGGGTGAAAGGAGGTGGCGCCGCCGGGCTTGGGGG
Organism: Nicotiana attenuata; assembly: GCF_001879085.1. Classification (NCBI taxonomy): domain Eukaryota; kingdom Viridiplantae; phylum Streptophyta; class Magnoliopsida; order Solanales; family Solanaceae; genus Nicotiana; species Nicotiana attenuata. Next base: position 37,221,262 of record NC_031997.1, on the reverse strand, counting down.
TGGTAAGAATTAGGGCGGCTATTAGGGTTTGGGGGGTTGGTCTCTGAAGAGACGAGGTGAGGGAGACGAGTTTGGAGGGGTAGGCTCATTACGACAGTTATATATGGGTTGGGTAATCAGTTCCGGTCCGTTGGATCTAATTGATCCAACGGCTAAGATGGGAGGGGGTGAAAACGGGGTCGTTTGGATAAGTGGGGGAGACCGGACCCGGTCAGGGAACGGATTATGGGCTGGACTGGGGCGGGTTCAAGGGTGTTTGGTTTAGGCTTGGAGATTTGGAATAAAATAAGGCCCAAAAAATCTGATTCAAAACCCTTTTGTTTTCTTTTCTTTTCATTTCCTATTTCTTCAAAATTCTTTTTCTTCTCTTTTTTTTTCAAAATTAAATTAAAAATCTAAGTTAAATCCTAAAACCAAATTAGCCTATCAAAACACTAATTAAACCTAGATAATAATTATCACAATTAATTAAGATCCAAATTGAAGGGAAAACCACCAAAATTCAGAAACTAAAATTTAAAAGCAAAAGTAAACTATTTTTGTGATTTTTCTATTTTATAAAATGTCTAATTTGCTAATTAATCCTAAAATGTAAAATTAAATCCTAAATGCCAATGCACCATATTTTTATATTCTTTCAGAATTAAATAAAATAAACATGCACAGACAAATGCCAATAATTAACAAAAATGCTACAAAAATCTACGAAATTGCAAACAATGGAAAAATTCATTTTTTTTGAATTTGTGGGAATAGTTCATATAGGGCAAAAATCACGTGCTCACAGCTGCCCCTTTTTGCTCGGAAACATGAAGAGTTTTCGTGCAAAGATAAAGTGATCGGATACGAGCAATTTTTGCCCGTTTGAATACTCCGTGGGAAGCATTTTTGAAAGATTTGACCGCACCCTGCTTCCGAGGTTGCCTACATATCCTTGGCTATAAAGGAATCAGGCCAGTGTAGTTCGGGAAGTTTTGGTAGCTGGGACTACCATGAAGCTGTGATTTCACTGTTGCTGCTGCTGCTGCTACTGCTTACTGAACTCCTTATTACACCATGTTAAAATAAAAAGAAGCTAGACTAAACTATGATCTATGCATTACAAAAATCCTATCTATGTCCTCAAACTTGATCTTGCGATTATTGTTGCCTTGTTAACTTGCATTCCCCAAGTGAAGTTCCCTTGTTGTCGACTTGAATTGTAATCTGAGATGCTTTCCCTTTTCTTCAGGTGGATGCCTGATTGCTGGTAGAGTAGTCTGATCTCCCCTTTATCATGTTTACCCTTAGTTGTTTAGCTTTAAATTTGTTTTGTAATACTGAATAAATTATGGACTTTAGCTTTTAAGTAAGTTTGAATTTCTGTTAGAGGTTCTTTAATATTATAGTTGCAGAAATTTCATGCTTGATTTGCTATATATTTTGGACTTTGTGTAGTTTTGGGTTGGGATCAGTTGGTGACATATGGTGTGGGATTATATTTAAGTTTGTTAAAATGCTAAGAATGGTTTGTAAATTCATACTGACTCATTTATGTGATGCTTGGTAAGTACACTTGGTTTGAGGATAAAATTCAGATTCTTAATGTTTATTAGATTAGCCTACAGGATTGTCAGTCCCACATCTCGAGCAAATGTCTCAAATAGCATGAAATTGTCTTTTAAAATTAGTTTTAAAAAAAATGGAGTCAAGCATGATTACCTGATGATTACCAAATTGCGAGTTTCAAAAATGATTATCTGTTCATGCTTGCTGAAACAGTTAAATCTTATAGCTAACCAGTTACTTACGTGTATGCTTCATGGGATCAATTTAAATTCCAATAGGCGAGGTGTTGTTTTGTGCCCTTGCAGGGACTCGATCCTGAGTCCCAGCATTACAGTTGCTTACATTTACAAGTTGGGCTTTCCTTTGGAACTTAGTTTAAGCCACCGAAAATCAGTGGTTCAGTAGCATGTGCAATGAATTATTGGGCTCCCTTTTGGGCCCAGGTTTGAAAAGGGAATGGACATTTAATTATTTATTCTGCAATTTAAGTTGGAATTTTAGCATAAAAGGCCTTTTGAATCCCTTGAGGCTTTTTCTTTATTTAGCTTGACTCTATTAATAATAGATCGGAGGTGTGCCATATTAGACAATACAAATAGATTATGGCCCTCCGAAATTTAGTTTGAATTCCCTTTTAAAATTGGAATTGAGGTGTGCCGTGCCAAATAAAATCTCAAAATGCGTGGCCCTCATTTAGTTACTTCTTTTAAATCCTTAGAATTCGAGGCGTGCCATTTAGCAAATTTTCATGGCCCTTGCAAAGTTAAAAATGCGTAGTTGCTTTAGGCGCGTAATGTTTAAATTACCTTCCTAAACTCGGGTTTGCATTTCATGTGTCCCAAATCCAAATCTTAACAACGTTGAATAAAATGTGTTTCGGATTGCGGGTGCATTTCATGTGGCGCGGTCCAAAGACATATTTTAGATAACGTTGAAATCTTCCTTAAAATAATTAAAAGCGGTTTAAAGTTAAAATGCACATAGGTTCAAAAGTGTTTTAATATCATATAATCAGGCCAATTTTAACAGTTGAGCGACCGTGCTAGAACCACTGAACTCGGGAATGCCTAACACCTTCTCCCGGGTTAACAGAATTCCTTACCCGGATTTCTGTGTTCGCGGACTGTAATACAGAGTCAATCTTGCCTCGATTCGGGATTTGAACTGGTTACTTGGGACACCATAGAATTATCCCGAGTGGCGACTCTGAATCTTTAAATAAATAAATCCCGTTTCGATTGTCACTTTAAGTTGGAAAAAACTCCCTTATACCCTCTTCCGGGGGGTGTAGGTAAAAAGGAGGTGTGACAGCTCTGGCGACTCTGCTGGGGACAAGAACCCAGAACTTCTGGTTCAGGGTTCAGAATTCGAGCCTAGATAAATTGTTATATTTGGCTTTATTTATTATCTGATTTTGTTACATGTTTGGGCTTAATGTGCTAAGTGTTGCTTATACCGCTTTGATATTCTGTGAACTGTATATAAACTGCTACGAAACCCTTCCTCTCTCTGAGTCTTCTAAATCATAGAGAAGGGTGCACTTCGTGTGACTTCTCTTCTGTCTAGAGTCTTATCCCATTTTAGAACGAGGTTCGGACAAGTTGCAAAGCTGGTGAAGCTTCTGTATTCCCGGTACGCTGCCCCCCTCGGCTCGAGCGTCCGCTCGGGTAAGCCAGGTCTAGAACAATAAACCCAGGTTTTAAACCTAGTATAACAAAGCCTCATGCCGGATCCCTAGTAGGAACACTTGTTTGCATCACGTGCATTTGACTTTGGAGACTCAACACAGGGGTTGGGTCTGTCTAGGACAGGTGTACCCAAAATAACAGACCATCTTGATGTATCCTATGTGCTACAAGTTACATTTATCCAAGGGTAAAAGGGTCATTTAGCGGACCAATGATAGTTGAGGGCAAATGAAAAATAAAAAAAAAAAAAAAAAAGAGAGGGTGAAGTGTGAAGATAAAGCGAGTGCGGCCCAATTATATTTTCTGTCACATTTTTGTTAAGGAAAAAAGAAAAGAGCTTGAAAAATTCAAAAAGATTTTGCAGTTTTTCATCATTTTTCGAAAATCAAAAATTAAAAAAAAAGGAAAAAAAACCAAAAAGATTTTGCATGTTTCATCATTTTCAAGGAAAAGATAAAAAAATATATTTTCTCTAAATTAGTTGTTTTTTTTTATATTCTCGACCGTATCCAATCTGCCCGAACTAACGCATACCTGATTCTCGTCTTTCGGGGCGTGATACGTAGGCAACCCACATAGGGTCCGGTCTTCCTAGTAAATCTTAGGTTCTTGGCTTTGCGGGGTCTTAGCCAAATTTTGCACTTCTAGCCACCTTTTGGCTAAATAAGTCCTTTTGCAAAAAATAGCCTCAATCATGTCTTGCATGTGTCCAGTAGGGAGTGTTATTGTCTCACATAGTGTTGGTTTAAAGTTTTCTCATACAGGTGTGGATCTACTTATTGGAGTTTGAGCATGACAGACACCCCGGGACCATCCATTCAGGAGTTGCTTAAGGAGATTTTTCTTTTTATGTTCTGAGTCTGTTTTTCTTTTTATGTTGTCTTTTACCTTCTAGTTTTGTACAGTAATGTCGAGTCTTTTTTTATTGTATTTACTAATAAGAAAGGGTATCAAAAGGCTCAAAACAGCTCAACCGGGTTCAAAATTACAACTTTTGGAATCAGATTTCTCACAACAACCGCAACTTCTGCCCCAGTTTCTTTGCTTGGGGACTTTTGGATTTTATTTTGATGGGACCGAACCGTGAGGCTGCCTACGTATCCTTAAAAGGAATCAGGTCGAACGTAGTTCATTACTTTGTTTGTTGTGATTTTTCTTTTCTTTTTCTTTCTCTTCTTTTCTTCTTTTTGTTTTTCTTTTTGTTGTTTTTCTTCTCTCTCTTTTTTTTTCTCTCTTTTTGTTTTCATTCTTTTCTTTCTCTTTTCATTCCTTTCTTTCTCTTGTTCTCTTTTTCCTTTACTTATCTTTTGTGCTTGTATTTCTGAACTTTGCTACTGATTCCAAAAGAGGGGTGTGAAAGAAAATAAATAAGGCTCAAAGGGGTAACAAGTGAAAAAGTGTTTAGATAGCAGAATAAAATGCCTTCATCATTCCAATCTTCAAAGCACGCCAGATGCAAACGGCGCAATTAAGCAAACCAAAGAAATCACACATAATATCTTTTGGCTGCATCAGAATTGATAGCCATGTCCACACATTTGCCCTCTACATCTGTTAGATACAAAGCACCACTGGACAACACTCTCACTCTCATTACCACGAACGGCCCCTGTCAATTTGGGCAAACTTGCCTTTAGCTTCAACCCGGTGTGGCATGATGCACTTCAATAAGGTTTCTTTATGTTCTATCTGCCCCAGTTTCGCACAATTCGGGTTTTAAGTGATCTCAAAATGTCTTTACTTATTTCCCTCCAATGTCCCTATCATCTTCAAAATTGTTTCATTGCTTCATGACTAAACTGACTTTTAAGACCAGGCCTAGAATTTTGCATGCATGTCATGTCACTAGAACCAGCATTAGACAAAAGACAAAATGAAAGGATAGAAGAGAACTAAACAAAGAAAATGACTGGAAATAACAAAAGACAGGAAATTGCATTGGACCGACGGTGAAACGGTTCGAATAACAAAACAAGCAAAACAAACTGGGGTACAACCCTGGAACAAAAATAGGTAACACTAATGAGTTGCTACGACTAAAGGAACCAGGCAAAATAAAAGGATAGAAGGGTTTGAGTCACAAGACAATATCCGGATTACAACCCTGAACTAAACCGGACAACATAAATGACAACAAAATAAACCACCAAAACTCCTCCCTGGCTGACCAACAAAAAGAGCGTCTTTCCAATCACCAAACTCAACATCTTAGCCAGTGACTTCTGCATCAACAATACTAGGACCTTCCCAAGTCTCCATCACATTGTTCTCAACAAATTGCTTTTGGGTTCCTTTTGCCGGCTCATCCTTAAAATCAACCCCTGATAGCGCTGAAAGCTTCGTAGCATGTGGACCTCCGAGGATCTCAGAAGAATTCTTATATTCCTTTTCAAAATAAATCATACCCATCATATGCGTCTCATTATGAACAGGCGATGGACTTTGGCTAGTGTCTGCTGCATCTGGATTTTGCACGACAATGTCACCTGCATCAATAAGCTTCTGAATTGCTTTTTTCAGGTGCCAACACTTTTCTATACTGTGACCCGGGGCCTCGGAGCAATATGCGCACCTTTGAGAAAAATCAAACTTCTTTGGCAGAGGGTTTGGCATTTTTATCTGAATCGGCTTCAACATGTCCAATTGCCTCAACCTTTGGAACAAACTGGCATATGATTCTCCAATAGGGGTGAAAGCCTTTCCTTTTTTCAGTAGTCTTTTCAGTTTATATTCTGGCCTCGGTTGGAACCTTTTGCGGGCAGGTGGCTGATATGCTTGAGGGGGCGGGTAAGACATTTGGGGAGTGGTGTGGGCCATCGCGGGCCTCGTGGGTGTGGAGCATATGGTGGTGCATTGTGGACAGGGTACTGGGATAGTGATGTACGACTTTGAGGTTTCTGTGGAGAGAAGTAGCATTGGGGAGGGTCATCTGGTACATAAGGATATCCATAGGGCCGATGTCGAGGCTGAAAGTGTTGAGTAGGAGTGCCCAGCGGATCATCTTTTCTATATCTCTTTCTTCCACCCAAACTTACTGGGATGTTCTGAATGTCTTTCGTAGTATCTTTCAATGCCGAACAACTCATGATTTTGCCTGACTTGATTCCCTCGTCTACCATCTCCCCCATTTTTAACACATCATTGAAAGGCTTTCCCAAGGCCGGGATCAAATGACTGAAGTAGGTGGGCCCCTGGGCCTGTAGGAAAAGCTCAACCATTTCTTCTTCACCAATCGGGGTACTGACTCGAGCAGCTTGCTCCCTCCATCTGAGCCCAAACTCCCTAAAGCTTTCCTCCGACTTCTTTTCCATATTAGATAGGAAGGAGCGGTATGGGGTAACGCCTGATTTGTATTGAAAGTATCGAACAAAATCTTGAGCCATGTCATCCAATGTAGGCCACTTACCGACATCTTGACGATTATGCCATTCCAAAGCTGCCCCAGTCAAGCTCTCGCCAAAATACGCCATCAACAAATCATCTTTCTCGCCAACACTTCTCATTTTACTGCAATAGACCCTCAAATGGGCTACCGGACCCCCACACCCATCAAACAAGTTAAATTTTGGCACTTTAAACCCCGCGGGCAGGCGAACGTCAGAGGACACAGACAATTCTTTGTAAGACCTGTTACCCTGGTCTCCGATTCCTGGTTTGTTCTATAAGGACTGTTCTATGCCTGTTAGCTTCCCAGATATCTCATCTCGCCCTTATCTTCCTGTGAACTTTTCATTTTCAACATGAGGCTCATTCCGCGGGCTCTGCTTGTATGAGTTGGGAACCTTGTGGGCAACCTCCGAGGGGTAAGATTGGGCATCATGAGCTTTGAGTGGGTATTCATTGTCGAGGATAGTGGATATGACAGGAGGGCAATTTTGGGGAGAGGTAATTGGAGGATGAGTGATGGAGCTACTAGGGTGGTTGGGAAAGCTGTGATAAACGGGTGGATCTGGAGAGTATGGGGGATCATCTGGCACTATGACATGAGTTTGGGTAAGGGTAGAATCTAAAAAGCTAGGTGGTGGCGGGGGTGGTGCCTTCCCAGTCATCCAGGCCTGATACATGTCCGTCATGTGCTGTCTTAACATCCTTGCTTCATCAGCCAAACCAGTGTCCTGTTCAACCAACCGCTTTCGGGCACCGGTATCAACCAACCCAATTCTGTTGTTATCCGCCATTGCCTTTTGACTTTATATTGTGGAGAGGAGTTACTACTTCGAGAACCACAAACCAACCACCTTTCTGCTATGAAGATATCAAAAGGAACAAAATGGGGCATCCCGTTAGCGTTAGGGCATTTAACAGCAAAATATCACATTGCGTGCAATGCACCTAGCAACAATTAATGGTTCTAGAATGACTTCGAGGGTCATAAGGTCACTTGGCATCATCCCAATTTGTCCATTTGAATCTTCTCTTTTCTTTTCTTTCCTCGCACTTCTTAGCTCGCTCATTTTCCTTCCCCTTTTTTTTTCTGATTATCGCTCTTTTCTTCCCTCTCATTTCTCACATCCCATAATTTAACCATCTTTTTCTTTTTTTTTCTTTCTTTTTTTTTCCTTTTTTTTCTTTTTTTTTCTCTTTTTCTTTTCTTTTCTTTTTCTTTTAATAATAAAAAAAATGATTCGATCGAACCCAATGTAGGTTGCCTGCGTATCATGACCCGCATGAATCAGACCAAGCGTAGTTCTGGGAGATCAAGAATAGAGGAAACAAACTGACGTTCTCTTTTTCTTTTTCTTTTTCTTTTTCTTTTTCTTTTCTTTTTACCTTAATGACTACTCTGATGAGAAAAGAGAAATAAAAGAAGAAAATTTTTTTTTATTTTGAATTTTCTAGACTCGATGTTCTATAACCTATCCTAAACTCAAGCTTAACGAGCATATATTTTTTCTCTTTTTTTTATTTTGAAACAAACACTCTATGGGAAATTATTAAGGAAAAATCCTACAAGAGAAAAATATTTTTTTGATTCTTTTTTTTTCTGAAATGAAGTCCAAACAATAAATCAAAGAAAAATATTTCGAATTTTCATTTGATATCCCTGAAGAAAGACTTCGAAACGAGAAATGAACAAAATAAAAAATATTTTTTTGGATTTCGATTTTTGATTACCTAAGAAGGAAACTTTAAAGATAAAGATAAAGTATGTTTTTTTTTTCTTCTATGCACAATGTCCTAAAGTTCTAATGAAAATAAAAGGATTTTTTTTTCATTTTCATTAGTTTCCCAAAGAAGAACCTCAAAAGAAAATCTTTTTTTTTATTTTTGAAATTAATACCTTAAAGAAAACTCTTTAAAGAGGTACTAAAAGAAAATTTTCTTTTTTTTCGAATTTTATGTCCTAATATACTAAAGGAAATATAAAAGCAAAAATTTTCTACTTGGAGTTCTAGATATTAACTTCGTAAGGAGAAACACCTCAAAAGTTTTTTTTTTTTTTTAAATTCTAGAATTGGTATTCTAAAGAAAACTTTCCAAGGAAATAAAAAACGCAAAATCTCTTTTTTGGATTTTTGATTTATAACACACTTTTACTTTTTTTTTCAATACAAAAATAGTAAATACAATGACAAAAGACTCGACATAACTGTACAAAACTAGAAGGTAAAAGACAACATAAAAAGAAAAACAGACTCAGAACATAAAAAGAAAAATCTCCTTAAGCAACTCCTGAATGGATGGTCCCGGGGTGTCTGTCATGCTCAAACTCCGATAAGTACATCCACACCTGTATAATAAAACTTTAAACCAACACTATGTGAGACAATAACACTCCCTACAGGACACATGCAAGAAATGATTGAGGCTATTTTTGCAAAACGACTTATTTAGCCAAAAGGTGGCTAGAACTGCAAAATTTGGCTAAGACCCCGCAAAGCCAAGAATCTAAGATTTACTAGGAAGACCGGACCCTATGTGGGTTGCCTACGTATCACGCCCCGAAAGACGAGAATCAGGTATGCGTAGTTCGGGCAGATTGGATACGGTCGAGAATTTAAAAAAAACAACTAATTTAGAGAAAATATGTTTTTTTGTCTTTTCCTTGAAAATGATGAAACATGCAAAATCTTTTTGGATTTTTTTTTCCCTTTTTTTAAATTTTTTATTTTCGAAAATGATGAAAAAGTGCAAAATCTTTTTGAATTTTTCAAGCTCTTTTTTTTTCCTTAACAAAAATGTGACAGAAAATATAATTGGGCCCCACTCGCTTTATCTTCACACTTCACCCTCTCTTTTTCTTTTTTTTCTTTTTTTTTTATTTTTTCATTTGCCCTCAACTATCATTGGTCCGTCAAATGACCCTTTTACCCTTTGATAAATGCAACTTGTAGCACATAGGATGCATCAAGATGGTCTGTTATTTTGGGTACACTTGTCCTAGACAGACCCAACCCCTGTGTTGAGTCTCCAAAGTCAAATGCACGTGATGCGAACAAGCGTTCCTACTAGGGATCCGGCATGAGGCTTTGTTATACTAGGATTAAAACCTGGGTTTATTGTTCTAGACCTGGCTTACTCGAGCGGACAGCTCGAGCCGAGGGGGGGCAGCATACCGGGAATACAGAAGCTTCACCGGCTTTGCAACTTGTCCGAGCCTCGTTCTAAAATGGGATAAGACTCTAGACAGAAGAGAAGTCACACGAAGTGCACCCTTCTCCATGATTTAGAAGACTCAGAGTGAGGAAGGGTTTCGTAGCAGTTTATATACAGTTCACATAATATCAAAGTGGTAAAAGCAACACTTAGCACATTAGGCCCAAACATGTAACAAAATCAGATAATAAATAAAGCCAAATATAACAATTTATCTAGGCTCGAATTCTGAACCCTGAACCAGAAGTTCTGGGTTCTTGTCCCCAGCAGAGTCGCCAGACCTGTCACACCTCCTTTTTACCTACACCCCCCGGAAGAGGGTATAAGGGAGTTTTTTCCAACTTAAAGTGACAATCGAAATGGGATTTATTTATTTAAAGATTCAGAGTCGCTACTCGGGATAATTCTATGGTATCCCAGGTCACCGGTTCAAATCCCGAATCGAGGAAAGATTGATTCTATATTACAGTCCGCGAACACAGAAATTTGGGTAAGGAATTCTGTTAACCCGGGAGAAGGTGTTAGGCATTCCCGAGTTTCGTGGTTCTAGCACGGTCGCTCAACTGTTAAAATTGGCCTGATTATCTGATTTTAAAACACTTTTGAACCTATGTGCATTTTAACTTTAAACCGCTTTTAATTATTTTAAGGAAGATTTCAACGTCATCTAATACATGTCTTTGGACCGCGCCACATGAAATGCACCCGCAATCCGAAACACATTTTATTCAATGTTGTTAAGATTTGGATTTGGGACACATGAAATGCATACCCGAGTTTAGGAAGGTAATTTAAAAATTACGCGCCTAAAGCAACTACACGTTTTTAACTTTACGAGGGCCATGAAAATTTGCTAAATGGCACGCCTCGAATTCTAAGGATATAAAAGAAGTAAGTAAATGAGGGCCACGCATTTTGCGATTTTATTTGTCACGGCACACCTCAATTCCAATTTTAAAAGGGAATTCAAACTAAATTTCGGAGGGCCATAAACTATTTGTATTGTCTAATATGGCACACCTCCGATCTATTTTTAAAAGGGTCAAGCTAATTAAAGAAAAAGCCTCAAGGGATTCAAAAGGCCTTTTATGCTAAAATTCCAACTTAAATTGCAGAATAAATAATTAAATGTCCATTCCCTTCTCAAACCTAGGCCCAAAAGGGAGCCCAATAATTCATTGCACATGCTACTGAACCACTGATTTTCGGTGGCTTAAACTAAGTTCCAAAGGAAAGCCCAACTTGTAAATGTAAGCAACTATAATGTTGGGACTCAGGATCGAGTCCCTGCAAGGGCACAAAACAGCACCTCGCCTATTGGAATTAAAATTGATCCCATGAAGCATACACGTAAGTTACTGGTTAGCTACAAGATTTAAATGTTTCAGCAAGCATGAACAGATAATCATTTTTGAAACTCGCAATTTGGCAATCATCAGGTAATCATGCTTGACTCCATTTTTTTTAAAACTAATTTTAAAAGACAATTTCATGCTATTTGAGACATTTGCTCGAGATGTGGGACTGACAATCCTGTAGGCTAATCTAATAAACATTAAGAATCTGAATTTTATCCTCAAACCAAGTGTACTTACCAAGCATCACATAAATAAATCAGTATGAATTTACAAACCATTCTTAGCATTTTAACAAACTTAAACATAATCCCACACCATATGTCACCAACTGATCCTAACCCAAAACTACACAAAGTCCAAAATACATAGTAAATCAAGCATGAAACTTCTACAACTATAATAATAAAGAACCTCTAACACAAATCAAACTTACTTAAAAACTAAAGTCCATAATTCATTCAGTATTACAAAATAAATTTAAAGCTAAACAACTAAGGGTAAACATGATAAAGGGGAGATCAGACTACTCTACACATCTGATGACTTCCAAGGAAAAGCATGAGTGACATTTCATGAAAAAAGGGAAAAGAAGTGTGGCTAAGCTATAAACAAAAATTAATGCATTGCTTCAAAAAAAAAATTCCATTTCATTTCATCAAATCTGAGTTCACATTTTGCGGATCTCAAGAGTAAGTACCTGGATATTGAAGGAGCAAAGAACAAGGTGAGGAATCAGCAGTAGTACTAGCAGAAATCAGCACCAGCAACACCAGTTCAAACCAGAAAAATGAGTATGAAGCAGTAGAAAACATTCTCAACCGAACAATAATCACAGCAACTTCAAACCAAACTTTAAACACCCAAATTCAACCCATTTCAACACTAGATTGATCAGAAAATCTTCACAAATTGAAAGTCTCCAAAATTATAGAAGAAATGCAATGGAGCAGTAATTTGTTTTTCTTTTGGTATTTTCAACCGTTTTGATTTCAATCCAGATTTTTCCTCCAATTTTCAGTCTAGAATGCAAAACTCTCAAAGTTTCAGTGATCTCAACTGACTATTAGAACTAGAATAATCAAACCCCATGCAAAAATTTCAGTAGTTTATCAGAAAACCCCAAGAATTTATAAGCTATTTCAGAATTTCTCCAAAAGAACAGCCGTCTTTGATTTTTTTCATATTTTCTCCTCCTAAAAATCTCCCTTGAATATCAGGTAATGGTGCCTTTATAGGCAAGCAATTAGGGCAGCCTAAAAGAAATCAGATTTGCACTTCTACCCTTTTGATATTTTCATTTCAGCTCAAATACCCCTAATTCAAAAATCAAGCTTTCAAATTAACCCCCACCCCAGCTTCCTAGAAGCTTCCCTAGTTTGTTACTGAAATATTTCCTACGTCAATTACCCAGAATACCCCTTTAAACCTTGTTATTTACCCCTGAAACCAGGCCAGGTAGGTCAAAATTGACCCAATTCTGAGCCTCATAGGTCTGTAATTCCCAATTAATTCCCCTCTTGGGATTTTGATTCTTTCAGAGCCCAATTCATAATTGGCTCAGAAACTTTACAATTCCATTTACAGAGTCCCAAGGATTCGAGCAATTTTGGGCTCAAAGTAGAAACAAAACTCTGAAACACAATAACTCAAAAACAGAAACGAATACTAATTAAACAAATTCTAAGACTAAACATGCAGAACTGATGATTTGAAAGAAATGAAAGAAAAGGAAGCACAAAATCAAAAACAGAAATAATGGACAGAAAAGAAAAATATGAGAAGGGAACCCAACTAACTATCAAAAATAAAGAGAAGAACGATACCTAAAAACAAACTTGGTCCAGTAAACAATGAAGAAAAAAGAACTTCAAATCTTCAAGTCTTTGGCCGATTTTGATATTAATTGTGTGTTCTTATTAAGAACACACGAATAAAATCGAAATAAGCCTAAATCTTCAAGAGATCTCGACACAGGGGCTTTGGGGATTTTAGGGTTCAGCTCTTTGAATCGAGATTCGAACAGCTCTGGTGATATTTGAAGGGAGTGAAGTGGGGATTTGGAAAGAGGGGAGTGAGGTGGTTTTGTGGTGTTATTTTGAGGGTGAAAAGANGTTTGGGGGGTTGGTCTCTGAAGAGACGAGGTGAGGGAGACGAGTTTGGGGGGGTAGGCTCATTAGGACAGTTATATATGGGTTTGGTAATCAGTTTCTGTCCGTTGGATCTAATTGATCCAAGGGCTAAGATGGGAGGGGGTGAAAACGGGGTCGTTTGGATAAGTGGGGGAGATCGGACCGGGTCAGGGAACGGATTATGGGCTGGACTGGGGCGGGTTCAAGGGTGTTTGGTTTGGGCTTGGAGATTGGGAATAAAATAAGGCCCAAAAATCTTATTCAAAACCCTTTTGTTTTCTTTTCTTTTCATTTCCTATTTCTTCAAAATTCCTTTTCTTCTCTTTTTTTTTCAAAATTAAATTAAAACTCTAAGTTAAATACTAAAACCAAATTAGCCTATCAAAACACTAATTAAACCTAGATAATAATTATCACAATTAATTAAGATCCAAATTGAAGGGAAAACCACCAAAAAAAGCAAAAGTAAACTATTTTTGTGATTTTTCTATTTTATAAAATGACTAATTTGCTAATTAATCCTAAAATGTAAAATTAAATCCTAATTGCCAATGCACCATATTTTTATATTCTTTCAAAATTAAATAAAATAAACATGCACAGACAAATGCCAACAATTAACAAAAATGCTACAAAAATCTACGAAATTGCAAACAATGGAAAAAATTAAAGTGTTTTGAATTTGTGGGAATAATTCATATAGGGCAAAAATCACGTGCTCACAAGCATCTCGTTATCTCTTTGTTTAACCTTGAAAAGGTCCGATTTTCTAGTTCTAACCTTGATGGCCCCAACATGGGCCTTCACAAAAGCATCTGCAAGCATAGCAAACAAATCAATGGAATTTGGGGGTAAGTTGTGATACCATATCATTTCTCCTTTTGACCGAGTTTCCCCAAAGTTCTTCAGCAACACCGACTCGACTTGGTCATCTTCCAATTCGTACCCTTTGATGGCATATGTGTAGGAGGTCACATGCTCATTCGGATCCATGGTTTTGTTGTACTCTGGAATATCGGGCATACGAAACCTCTTCGTGATCGGCTTTGGTGCCGCGCTCGGAGGGAAAGGCTTTTGGATAAATTTCTTAGAATCCGGCCCATTCAATATCGGGGGTGCTCCCAGGATTTGATCGACCCTGGTATTGTATGTCTCTACCATCTTGTCATTGGCCTCAATTTTCTTCTCGCCTGATTCCACATGCTTCGTCAATGCTTCAAGCATTTTCATTATCTAAGGGTTAACCTTGGGTTCAGCTTCACCCCAACCTCTCGGCGGTTTGCTTGTTTCTTCAGGTGTTCTCCTGGGACCGTTCGTGCTCGACCCTGCCAGGGGCGTGGCCTTGATTCTATAACTGCGCTATTGCTGCCTGTTGAGCCTACAACATTCCAAAGATTAGCCGCAGTCTTACCCCATCACCTTCGCCCTCGGGTGTATTTCGAATCGTTGGTCGGGGACCCCCACGAACGTTGTTTTCATGGTCAATTGGCAGATTGACGTTGATAGCAACCTGTGAATTGGCGTCGACTGGATCGGCAACTGGGACCCCGTTGGGATCAGCAGGGGGCACCTCATTGCTAGGCACCAGATTGTTGTTTTCGCCATGATGGCCGGATTCAGCCTCAACATTCAGGTGACCAGACTAAGAATATGACATTTTAAAGTTGACCTGAAATTGAGACTTTAAAGAGAAAGCGTAAAATAGAGTGTGTTACGGAGATTTGTATTAAACCACCATTATTATCCTTAGCCCCACGGTGGGCGCCAAACTGTTTGCCCTTAAAATAGATAACAATTAAATTTGTATGTGATTTTAAAGATATGTGGATTGATTCAACACAAATGATTAAAGTTATTAGGCAAACGAGTGAAAGATAAAATGAATAATCAAACCAATTATAGTGTTATGGCCCAGCTTGAACTTGGGTTGGGCAATAATTCCTGCCCTCGGTTGGATCCTTGGCTCAAAGCAAAATTGATTATGAAGAACAACAGTAACGTAAGAATTTTTCAATAACTAGAAAGCATAAAAATGGATTTGTATTCTCTTGGTATGTGTGTTACAATGTCCTTTATCGTAGAAAAGCTTCCCCTTTATATAGTAGGAGAGTTCTATTCCTAGTACAAATCTAAAAAATATAAAAACAAATCTTCCTTCATTAATCAGTGATTCGTAACCGCCATCAAGCAAGATCCGCGCCGTGATATCGGGTTTGTTGCGGATATCACGGCCTTCTATCTGTCATGTACAACCGCTCATGGTGTTTTCCGAAGTCTCCGAACCCATCTCGAGTCCGAGGTTCGTCGATTTATCAGGTCCAATGGCAAGCACTTCGTCTACTTTCTACGGGCCTCGATACAAAGAGTTCCCAACTTTGATGTCGATATGTTTATGCCCTCACTTCGTTTCGTTCACCGGAAAATCGGGGTGTGCGTCATCTCCGATTTCACCCGTATACAATTTGAAATTCACCGCTCCTAATCTTTAGCCAATGGTAGGTCCACCATGTGGATAAAGACTCTACCAACAAGTTTTTCATTGTCAAAATATGAATTCGAGACCTTTAAGTAAAGGAGGAAGATCCTAATTATCTCATCACATTTAATTTTACGTGGTTCTAATATATAATACTCCATAACAAAAGATAGCGGTCTCTGAAAAGTTACACGTCGTTAGACCGACCTACCCTTCATAATTTACAAGTTATAACCCGTCCCAATTAATGATTTAATTGATCTTCACGCATATTTCAATTGATACAATTTTGATATCACTATAAATACTATGACAGAAACCTCCTTTTACTTATTAAAGAATCACAACCAGACAAGTGTATAGGTCTAAATTTGACGACCACGACTAATATTGAGTACGACAAGGAACGGGGTCGTCATGGTGTCGCGTCCCATGGTCGTTATAAAAAGCAGCGACCGAAAGTGATTAGCGAATGCACGACGTCTGCAGTAGTGTAAGTACAGTGGGAGACAATAGGAATATACTTTTTGAATATTCTTTATGTTGTACCTTTTTAGGGTTTAAAAGGGGATTGTCCCTTATAAATAGGGAGGGAACACTTTGTAAAAGGGGGATCGAAAAGTGAAGGCAAAAGAGAACCCTGCTCATTGATTACAGATCTGAAGTTTAGTATCTCTGTCCGATATTAAGAAGGATTCTATCACCATCTAAACATCATCTTTTATCTAGGTCAATCGCATTCATTACGATTGATTCCTACACTTAAGTCTTCGCATTTATGAGCATTTATTTGATCATTATATCATTCATCTTGCTTACTCCTTCCATCATTTGATCTGGGTTTTATTGTGCTTGACTAAGATTGACCTCATCATCATTATCAATTGTTTTAATCAAAAAAGGTTTTGACATATTTTGGTCAAACAATTTGGCGCCGTCTGTGGGGATTTCTTCAGTTTAGATTGCAGTTTCATCTAGATCATAGAAAGGGATAGTCACCTCTTCCTAGCTTTGCACAAACTAACAATGGCAGGGAAATGAGATGCAAGGCTAAAAGCAATAGTAGGTGTCACAACAAACATCCTGAACACCATCAACGAAGATAGCAGGGAAGATAACGAAAATGGGATACCAAACACCACACCCAGGGGAAACGCTTCACCTCCCCCGCACGAAAGCGTAACTGCTTTGCGCGAGAAGGAAGCCCCCACATCTACAACAGGAGAGGCACCACCAGCAGTGAGAAGACTACTAGAAGAATGGCTAACCAGTATTCTGAACAACATACTCGATAAACCCGCCCTAAAGGATAACATAGATATTGCACATGTAGATGTCACGACGATCGCTGATGAGCGAGATGTCCCCCGTACGAGTAACACTCATATTGCTGTTGACGCAGGTAATGACGCGCTTGCAGCCATTTTAAAGAAAATGGAGGAGATGGAAAATGAGAATAAGGTGCTCCATGACCAGATGAAGGAACACCAAGAGAGGGTTGACAAAATACCAGGCGCCCCTAAGTTGTTGCCAAAACGGGACGTTGGTCGATTCATCGAGCAACCATAAAATGAAGAAGCGACCCCCTACGCCATTCCAAAGACCTTCAAAATGCCACCATACCTAAAGATATATGAGGTACTACCGATCCAAAAGATCATATCATCCACTACGTCATAGTCGTAAAAGGTAATAATCTTTCAAAAGAACAGGTACCATCGGCGCTACTGAAAAAGTTCGGCAAAACCCTAACAGGGGGAGCCCTGACTTGGTACTCCCAACTACCGGCACGTTCGATAGCAACGTTCGAAGAAATGGCAGACAAGTTTGTCACCGCCCATGCAGGAGCCAAAAAGGCAGAAGCCAGAGTAAATGATATATTTGCCGTTAGGCAGATGCACGTCAAGGGACTCAGGGACTTCTTAGCTCGATTCAACAGGGTGAGAATGAGCTTTCCAAATGTGTCAGAGGGAGTGGCAGTAGTAGCCTTCCAGAACGGACTAAATAGGAACGAGTCGAGAGCGACCAGAAAACTATTAAGTAGGCTCATGAAATACCCTCCAACCACTTGGGAAGAAATCCATAACGCCTACTGTGCCGAGGTAAGAGCCGACGAGGACAACCTCAACGGTCCGATCCAACGGTTGACGTCATTTCAAACAGAAGCAAGGAAAGATTGTCGCAACGATGGCCGAAGAGATCAGTCGGGGCCCCATCTCGGTAGAGAAAGGCATCAGCCCTACGTTAGGACACCTATCTCACCTCCTCAGCGGCACACGGATGCTCTTTCTCGACATGCAGCACCACATCGACATGAGAAAGGTATGCCTCCGCTCCTATCTGCTCATAATTTTTGTGTCTCTCCTTCAGAAATAGTGTACGCATTAGAGAAACTCGGTACAAAGGTACAATGGCCGCAAAAGATGAAGTCCGACCCAAGCACTCTGAAGTCGAACGCTCTCTGCGAATTCCACCAGGAAAGGGGTCACAAAACCAAAGGTTGCATAGGACTGTGGCAGGAGGTAGTGAGAGTGCTAAATCAGGGACACCTAAAAGAATTGCTGAGCGATCGAGGACGGGCTAACTTTGCCCGCGGACGCGAACAACCCCAGGGACCTCCAAAACCGCCTTCTCCCGCTCGCACTGTACAGATGATCATTGGCGGGGGCGATGACACAGCAATCAATCATGTAAAGTTCACCACCACACATAAACTCAAACAGTCCATCACTCAAGAACGGTATGATGACCTCGAAGATAGTATCGTCTTCGATAAGTCGGATACCGACGGTTTGTCTTTCCCTCACTACGATGATCTTGTTATCACTTTATGTATTGCAGATACTGATGTAAAAAGAATAATGGTAGGTGACGGTAGCGGTGCGTGTATTATCCATCCTCGAGTCCTCGTACACATGAGACTCGAAGATAAAATAATACCGCGTTGCATAACAGTAACGGGTTTTAATAATGCAGTCGAGCGGATTTCTAGAGAGATAGTGCTACCCGTCCTAGCCGGAGGAGTCACCCTGGAAACGACGTTTCACGTTATGGACCAAGATACAGCCTACAACGCTATCATACGGCGCCCGTGGATACACGCCATGCGAGCAGTCCCGTCCAGTTTCTATCAAGTAATCAAGTTTGCTACTCCATGGGGGGTATTCAGCATCCGGGGCGAACAACGCACCGCACAGGAATGCTATCGCATCGCCCAGGATTGCGCCCACACCCAACAACTAAAAGGGGCAAGTGCAGAAGCATAGCAATCAGCGATGTCGCGAACGTAACTTGAAGTACGGACAGACGTTATCAAGGATCCTGACGTCGTGGAAGCATCCGAGTCGACGATAGAGGATCTCGATCCCATTTTACTAGACGGGAATGACAGCACAAAAAAGGCTTATACGGCACAACCTCTCGATCCAAGTAAGTTTCATAAATTCTTAACTAACAATGCCGATCTGTTTCCCTTTTCCCATGCAGATATGCCAGGTATCCCGAAAGACATCGCCACGCACAAACTGAATATTGACCCTCTCTACCCGCCAGTACGGCAAATAAGGAGGAAGTTCAACGCCGCAATCAACGAAGTCAATAAGTTGCTCGCAAATGGCTCCGTCCAAAAGTCAAAATATCCCTAGTGGGTCGCCAACGTGGTCATGGTAAAGAAGAAAAACGGAAAGTGGCGGATGTGTGTGGATTTCACAGACCTAAACAAGGCATGCCCAAAAGACTCCTTACCATTGCCACACATCGACCAGCTCATCGACGCAAAAGCAAGACACGAGTTGATAAGCTTCTTAGATGCCTACTCAGGGTACAACCAGATCCTCATGGAGTAAGAAGACCAGGAGAAAACCACTTTCATCACTCACCAAGGAACGTATTGCTATAAGGTCATGCCATTCGGACTAAAGAATGCAGGGGCGACGTACCAGAGATTGGTCACCAAGATGTTCAAAGACCAACTCGGCAAAACGATAGAAGTCTACATCGACGATATGCTGGTTAAGTCGAAAAGGAAAGAAGATCATATCGATCGTCTGAAGGAAGCCTTCAATATATTAAGGCAGTACGGCATGAAACTAAACCCCGAAAAATGCGCCTTCGGCGTAACCTCGGGCAAATTCCTCGGTTTCCTAGTATCGCAAAGAGGCATCGAGGTCAACCCAGATCAGATCAAGGCCATCGAAGGAAAACCGGAAATGTTAACCAGCAAAAAACAGGTACAAACTGATAGGTCGGATAGCTACCCTGTCGAGGTTCATCTCACGGTTGTCAGACAGGTGTCATAAATTTTTCAGTGTGTTGAAGAAAGATAACGGGCTCCAGTGGAATTCGAAGTGTGTCGACGCCCTGAGAAAACTAAAAACCTACTTGTCCTCACCACTGTTACTCGCCAAGGCAGATCCAGGCGAATGCCTCCTTGTCTACCTAGCCGTCTCTGAAGTCGCGGCGAGCGCGGTTTTGGTCCGTGAAAATAAAGGTACGCAATATCCGATTTACTATATCAGCAAAACTTTAGTCGACGCCGAAACGAGGTATCCCCACATCGAAAAATTAGCTCTGGCATTGGTCGTAGCTTCACGTAAGCTCAGACCATATTTTCAGTGTCACCCCATAAAGGTGGTGACGACTTTTCCCCTCAGGAGCATCCTGCACATACCCGATTTGTCGTGTAGGTTGGCTAAATAGGCCATAGAATTGAGCGAGCACGATATAACATATCAACCGCGAACTGCGATAAAATCACAAGTACTCGCCGACTTCGTTGCTGACTTCAGTGCAAAAATACTGTCTAAGGTCGAGCAAGAAGCGCTTCGCGCCTCCCCTGGGCGACCCGACCTCTGGTCCTTTACACCGACGGTGCATCCAACACGTTGGGATCTGGATTGGGACTCGTACTCGAAGTCCCAACGGGCGAAATGATTCGCCAATCCATACGGTGCCCTGAAATGACTAACAATGAGGCCGAGTATGAGGCCGTAATTGCAGGATTGAAATTGGCCCTCAAATATGGTGCACGACGAGTCATCCTCCACTGCGACTCTCAACTTGTCGTAAACCAAGTTACTGAGACTTTCCAAGTCAAGGAGCAGAGGCTACAGAAATACCAGACCGAAATCCACAAGCTGCTACCAGAATTTGACGAATGCCGACTCGACCAAATACCACGGGCGCCAAAACATCGAAGCAGACGGTCTCGCCAAGCTGGCGGCAGCAACTAAGAATATCACCAAGGAGAACGTGGTCACCCTCCTCCACTCATCAATAGACCAAGTTGAGGTGCATTCAATAAATTTAACTTGGGACTGGCGCAACCGCATCATATCATATTTGCAGGACGGAACCCTCCCGCAAGATAAAAAAGAAGCCAAAAAGCTTCGAATACAAGCGGCCAGGTACAGCCTCATAAACCACGACCTTTACAAAAGGACGTTCGGCGGTCCTTTGGCCAAATGCCTTGGACCAAATCAAACAAGGTGTGTGCTCGAAGAGGTACACGAGGGCCACTGCGGTGCCTATATAGGCAACCGAGCCCTCGTCAGATGTCTTATTCGTGCAGGATACTACTGGCCCACTATGAAGAAAGAGGCTGCAGATTACGTCAAGAAATGTGAGCAATGCCAGAAATACGCCCCTATGATACACCAGGCGGGCGAACTCCTGCACTTCGTCACTTCTCCATGGCTGTTTATAAAATAGGGGATGGATATCGTCGGACCCCTCTTAGCAGGACGAGGTAAGGTACGCTTCCTTTTGGTTTTAACTGATTACTTTTCCAAACGGGTAGAAGCAGGTGCATTCGCTCAAATACGCAAACAGGAAGTCATCATGTTCGTCTGGAAAAACATAATATGCCGCTTCGGCGTCCCCAAAGAAATCAGTTGCGACAATGGACCACAGTTCATCGGGGAAAAAGACGACTGAGTTCTTCGAAAAATGGCACATCAAGCGGATACTCTCCACGCCATATCACCCTGCCGGCAATGGTCAAGCAGAATCCTCCAACAAAACAATATTGAACATATTAAAGAAAAAGCTCGAGGACGCCAAAGGGCTATGGCCGGAACTGCTACCAGAGGTGTTATGGGCCTACCGTACAATGCCAAAAACCAGCACAGGTGAGACGCCGTATTCACTGGTCTACGGTACCGACGCAGTTATGCCCGTTGAGGTCGGAGAACCCAGCCTGAGGTACTCCAATGAGAGTGGACCGAGCAACGACGAAAACAGAATACAAGACCTTGACGAGGTAGAAGAAGGAAGGGACATGGCTCACATAAGAATAATAGCCCAAAAATAACAAGCAGAAAGGTACTATAACAAGAAGGCCAAAGTACGACCACTCAAAGTCGGGGACTACATCCTCAAGGCCAAAACACAGGCGACAAAAGACCCAAATGAAGGAAAATTGGGAACAAACTGGGACGGACCATATAAAATCACAGCAACAGCAAGCAAAGGAGCATGCCAATTAGAGACAATGGAAGGAAAGCTACTACAAAATAACTGGAATGTCGCCCACCTCAAATACTTCCACTTCTGAAAAGTGACTCCACCTAAGTTGTACTCTTTTTCCCTCACCCGGGTTTTGTCCCAATCGGGTTTTCTCGGGTGGTTTTTAATGAGGCGACGAGGGGGCGTCTCGAAGTTCAAAGTATAGTTCATTGCCCCGCCTGCTGATGGCATCTCCGGGCCGGACAATGAAGGGACTAGATACAAAGAATCTCCATTGTATGTACCAAATCGACATATATCTCCAACATATGAATGAAATTACTCCATTTTGTGTACAAAATGGAGATGCATCGCCAACGTATGAATGAAGTCCAACGAATGTACAAAATCGACACGTATCTCCAATATATGAATAAAGACGGCACATACGACACTCAGGCAAATAAAATAAAACATGTCACCCTCACGATGGGATAATACTTTGGCACCAGCTCGAAAGTAACATCCTGACGGCTAAGGCCATCGCCATAAAAGAGTTTGACACTACTCGAACCACGACGGGTTAACATTTCGACATTAAGCCGAAATAACACCCCACGGCTAAGGCCATCACCATAAAAGAGTTCGACACTACTCGAACCACGATGGGTTAACATTTCAACATTAAGTCGAAATAACACCCCAAGGCTAAGGCCATCGCCATAAAAGAGTTCGACACTACTCGAACCACGACGGGTTAATATTTCGACATTAAGTCGAAATAACACCCTACGGCTAAGGCCGTCGCCATAGAAGAGTTCGACACTACTAGAACCACGACGGGTTAACATTTTAACATTAGCTCGAAATAACACCCCACGGCTAAGGCCATCGCCATATAAGAGTCCGACACTACTCGAACCACGACGGGTTAACATTTCGACATGAAGTCGAAATAACACCCCACGGCTAAGGCCATCGCCATAGAAGAGTTCGACACTACTCGAACCACGACGGGTTAACATTTCGACATTAGCTCGAAATAACACCCCACGGCTAAGGCCATCTCCATATAAGAGTTCGACACTACTCGAACCACGACGGGTTAACATTTCAAGATCAAGTCGAAATGACACCCCACACCTAAGGCTATCGCCATAGAAATGAGTTCGACACCGCTCGAAACACGATGGGATAACACTTCGACATTAGCTCGAAAAAACATCCCTATGGCTAAGGCCTCAAGGAAAAAGTTCGACATAAGAGCAATATCGCTCGAAACGCAATAGGTAACATTTCGATAACTTGAAAATAAGCACGACTACAACAAAGGACGTCGCCAAATAAACAAACACAGCAAGAAAACAATTCAGAGGTACCCAATAAAAAGTAATTTCTCCATTACAGCAGTTATATTACAAAAGTTCTTTTTACAAAGGGCTCAAGAACGCTTCCACAAAAATGGCAAAGCAAAATAAATACAGCCAAGTCCTATGCCGCATCAGCCCCCGTGGCATACTCCTCATTGTACCAAGAATCGGAGGTGAGCTTGTCCGCATCGTCAAAATTGACTTCATCTCCGCCAGGCGTGAGAGGGTCGTAACCACACGCCTCTCGAGCGGCACGCGCTTTAATACGCACCTCTCGGAGTTCCACCTCAGATATTTTCCCATCAGTGTGAAGAGACTTATATACGTCAAGCTGGGCTTCGGCATGAACCCATAGCTCATATAAGTCTCGAGGCACGATAGGATCGGCCGAAGCATGGGAAGTAGAAGGCTGCGATTATCGTCGTACGCCCTCCGCCTTCAAAGCAGCAACTTTTTCATTTAATGTAGACAATTCCGCCTCCAAATCTTGGATACGCCCCTCAAATCTCACCACCTCAAGCGCAGACGCCTCCATTTCCTTGTCCTGTTCTGATCTGCAAACACGGAGGGCATCTTCCAGAGCCGCTACCTCAGATACGGCAGTTGCCCTATCCCTTTCGGCATGAGCCAACCTATCAGCATTGGCGCTCAGCTCACCTTTAAGGTCGACGACCTCCTCCGCCTTCTTGTCAAGCTCGGCAGTTAAGTTGGCCACCTTTACTTGGAGGTCGGCATTCTCAGCCATCACTCCCTTACTTAGCTCAAGCTCATCTTCTCTAACCTTAAGGGACGCCTCGAGTTCGCTACAACGGGCAATAGCCTTCATCAGGTCCTCAACTCGTTCTTTCAGCTCCTCGACCTTTTTCGCCAATTGATCCTCCTTTTGCTTAAGACCCTCGCGAAACAGCTGAAAGTCGCGGTCTTGAGTAAAGATGTCGGCCATCGCACGATGCTTGGTGCGGTATTCTTGATATTTGGAGGATACCTTCCCAAAGACGTCCGTCCTCCACCTTTCCCTACGTTCACGCTCGATCTCCATGATAAGGGTCTAGTATAAAAAGCAAAGTTAAAACAAAGAAATGGGCTAAGGATACGAAAATAGATCCAACGACGAAAAGAAAAGAGAGAAGCTTTTTACCCGTAGAGCCATGCCAAAAACGCTCTGTGACAACTCTGCATCACTCATCGCCTTAAGTACCGCACTCTCTGGAGCCGCGCACAAAGGGGCGAACACCGATGCCACCTGATCACAGTTCGACAACAAGTCATAGTCTCCAGGGACGGTAATGTGTCGATCAGAACCCTCCGCCCTCACATCCACACGAGTGTGACGCTCCAAGAACTCTCATACATCTTTAGGATCAACATCCGAACCCGAGCCGTCGCCCTCGGCGTGTACGCCACCTCCAACAGCAGATGATGCTCCGCCCTCGGCAGAGCGCGCAGATCCCCCTCCTTGGTATATGCCTTCGGGCCGGGGAGACCTTCTTGCCAAAATGGCATCCGCCATAAAAACAGGCATAGGTGCCATCTCCGACGCACCAGTTCTACTCTTAACAACATTAGTGGCCACGTCCTTCCCGAGTTCTACCCTCCTCTTTTTTCTCGACGGGGACTCGTCCCCATTAGAGGACTCATCCACGAGCTGATAAACCGATCGAGAGGAAATCTCATCCCTCACAACCATATCCCGAGAGGAGTCTCTCACCTGTACCGGCTGAGCACGACCCTCTCGGACGGACTCCTCCAAGGTAAATTGCATCCCTGCCGATGCGATGGCCTAGCGAAATACAGGGACCGGGGCCCTCCGTCTAGAAGCCCCACGACCTGTCATCACAAGGAATCGTATCAATACAATGGCAAACGGCCAAAGAGCGGCACAGAGGAAAACACTTACCAGATGGGACCTTCGACCCAAAGCGCTTTATGAAAGCAGGCCAATCCCGAGTCTCCACCGCGTAAGGCAATAAACGGGCTACCCAGTCCCTTATACCGGTGATGGGACGGGGTGTACATCCCACAGCTGCAAAAGAAAGCTACAGATAAATACTAAGTTGAACGAAAAAAAACAAGAGTAAACAAGTTCCAACACCTACGATTATAATTCCACCGCTCCAGGAATCCAGCGGGGTCCGACACAATGTGTTCAGTTCTGACAAAGAAATATTTATGCCAAATTTACGGCTTGCCCGGACGTCGGTTCCGACCACCAGCCCTTTGATCCTACGGTGCCTCAAATGTACCATAGTACCCCTGTGAAAACTAGGGGAAAACAAGTGCAAGAGGTGGTGAATGTCAACTTCGCACCCCGCCAACTCGCGTATTTCGTCAATACTAGAAATATCTTGTGCATGTATGGAGAAAGTTGCGCCGGGCAGACCTCATAAAACCGGCAGAATTCCTCCGCTAACGGAAGAAGGGGGAAGGAATGACCAATCACGAAGGGGTATTCGTAAAAAGCACAATACCCCGGTCTATGGACCTCCACGAAGTCCCTCCCCGCCGGAACCATCTCGACATGAGGGGAAATGTTATGCTTAGTACGGAGGGCATCTATATGAGCTCGGTCTCAGACACTACCGGAGCGGGAGTAGGAGCAGGTTCATTAAGGAAGTCGCTTCGAGACGTAGGGTGTCTCGGTAATATCTCTTCCACGGTGGGAAAATTATCCCCTTCCTCCATCATCATGTCCTCACCACCAGAAGGAAGCGCCATGGATAACGGGGTGGCGTCAGAAATCCCCTTGTGTGACCAGTGTGTTCTAGGCATATCTATGGCAGAAGATGTTTTAACAAAATGAAAAACCAAGAACGGTGAACGAAAGAGAGGAAGTGAAGAATATGTGAAAACGGAGCGGAAGATACAAGAAAGAATAACCAAAGAGGAAATGGCTAAAAGTTTTTGAGAAAACAAACCCTTACCTGTTTATAGGGATGGGTGGCACCAGAATCGAAGTGGAAGACCGCCAATGGCACCAAAACCAAAGCGACAAGCCATCAGTCTCTACCTCGGGAAGACGCGTAATGATGACGCACGTGGCAGTGACGTCATTCCCCAATAGGTCACACCATCCGGGATATCGTGAAGTGCACTGCTCTTCCGTTATTGGCCGAACCGTTATGATTCGCAAGCCAAATTTCTCCACAGGTATAGGCGATGTCCGCTTATCAACGATGTAACGGGCCGCAACCTCGACAAGTGGAGGGACTAACTGTATAGGTCCAAATTTGATGACCACGACTACTACTGAGTACGACAAGGAACGGGGTCGTCATGGTATCGCGTCCCATGGTCGTTATAAAAAGCAGCGACCGAAAGTGGTTAGCGAATGCACGACGTCTGCAGTAGTGTAAGTACAGTGGGAGACAGTAGGAATATACTTTTTGAATATTCTTTATGTTGTACCTTTTTAGGGTTTAAAGGGGGATTGTCCCTTATAAATAGGGAAGGAACACCTTGTAAAAGGGGGATCGAAAAGTGAAGGCAAAAGAGAACCCTGCTCATTGATTACAGATCTGAAGTTTAGTATCTCTGTCCGATATTAAGAAGGATTCTATCATCATCTGAACATCATCTTTTATCTAGGTCAATCGCATTCATTACGATTGATTCCTACATTTAAGTCTTCACATGTATGAGCATTTATTCGATCATTATATCATTCATCTTGCTTACTCCTTCCATCATTTGATCTAGGTTTTATTGTGCTTGACTAAGATTGACCTCGTCATCATTATCAATTGTTTTAATCAAAAAAGATTTTGACATCTTTTGGTCAAACAACAAGTGAAGTTTGCTCAGTTGGTAAAGCACCTCCATCCACAACCGTTAGTTCCTGGGTTCAAGTCACGCGGGAGAAAAAGTGTGAAAACACTAAAGATCCTCTTAAATTGGTAAGGAAAAAAAGGGAATCACAACCACGGGAGCAACTCCTGGAACTTTTCGGTGTTGTAAATTTTGATATGCTGCAAACTTGCGTGGAAAATGAGTTAGATTTTCATTTACTTGTAGACGGACACCTCCATAAAAGAAGTCATTTGATTTGTAGAATCATAGCCTGAATTTCAAAATGAAATCAGTTTGAACTGTGGAGTTTGATGAACTACAGCCCTAAAGTTCAGTTGTAGAAGTCTGAATTTCAGGACACTATATAATAGCTTGTTTAGATGGTTGTTACCTATTGTATTGTATCGTATTGTTATTATAAATAAAATATTTGTTTTGACTGTTACTTAAATTTTGTTGTGCCATATCGTTTAATCCGTCGTTATATAATATTGATGAAAGGTGTCCTTTTATATAACGACCGATTTGGTGGGAAATGAAAACTATTTTCCCCACACGTAATTTGTGAATAAGTGATTGTCTGATAGCTTCATTACGTTATTCTCATATTGCCCTTTCTTATTATTAAATACTCCTATTTAGTTATTTACCCTACCTTTTTTAAAAATAATTTTACGTTGTATCCTACTTTTTCTTTGTAATATTACAAGTTTATTCTTCCTATTGCTGGTGTATGATATCATGAAACGTCGGCAAACGATATAATCTATCCAAATACTGTATTCATCAAAATAATGCAATATAATATAATACAGTACAAATGATACATTATGAAACGATAAGTAACAATTATCCAAACAAGCTACAAAGGAGGAGAAGAAGAAGTGGTGACATGTAAAGTGATCTTATATACTAGTCTTAGTGTGTTTTACGCGTATACCCCGTAAAAAGTATTTAAAAATCACATAAATGCACTAAGAAAAGTGTCTTGAATCATAGAAAAATTAAATGAAATAATATAATTTCCTAAAATTAATAAACATTGATTTTGTTTAGCTAATTCTATAAAGAAATAAACATTATGCTACAGAAGTCTTCATATGCCATATAATAATTCTAATACATGAATTTTATTTTTAGTTTAGAAGTCTAAGCAGAGTAGATATAATTTATTACTCCTTTGTATTAACAATGCTTACAACAACATTTCAGTTTTTCTATAACTCTTAAACTTTTTTTAGGAAACAAGTTAAAAAGGCATGTTTAAACGTGATTTTCAAATACCTTTTCCAACTTAACTTTACTTTTTAAACTAAGGATGTGCTTTAGTTTTAACTATTATTCCACTCACTGTAAAATAGTTTTATTTTTATATATGTATATTGTTTTAAAGAAATAGTACATGATTGAACGGTAAGAATTAAGACGATATATCAACATTACAATAATATGGACATCCATAGATAATTATTTGAATTATAATATTCTTAGTTTTGTAGATAATTTCACATTAAAGTAATTTTACAAAGAAGTAGGTGTGGTAAACGAGCGAGTGTCACGATCCAAAATTCACTAGTCGTGACGGCACCTAACCCAACCCGCTAGGTAAGCCAATTAACAATTATCCATTTTTAATTAACTTAATAAAATAATTAAACAAAGAGATTATCTGAATCTTATACATTTCACAAGGACTGGTAGTACAAATCATGAGTTTCTAAGAATCACTACTAGAAATTCGGCAAAAACCAACCAAGGTCGACCGACCAACTTTGGTCGGTCAAAAAACCGGCAAAAAAACTGACCAAAGTTGGTCGGTTTTTCAAAATATTTTATTTTTTAATTTTTTTTATGAAACCGACCAACTTTGGTCGGTTTTCTTTGGCGCAAAAATGCGGAAAACTATTTTTGAGTCCCACAAAATTTATTTAAAATAAATTAAAATTAATATTAAAAAACAGACCGAAATTGATCGGTTAATTCGGCTGGTCATTTTTAAAAATCGACCAACTTTGGTCGGATATTTTTGTGCGAAAATATAATTAAAGAGTATAAATCAAATAAAAGATAGTCTTAAAATAAAATGCACAAATGGTCTAGTGGAAGAATTGCATCCTGCCACAGTACAGACCCCAATTTGATTCCTAGATGGTGCGTTTTTTTATTACATAATTAAAATACCGACCAACTTTGGTCGGTTTTTTCGGGAACTTTTTTTTTTTAATTTAATTAACCGACCAAAGTTGGTCGGTAATTTTCGACCAACTTTGGTCGATGCCCTTCCGACCTTCAAAATATCGTCCACACGTAAATGATCGCGTTTTGGACGGTTATTGGCCATTACCGACCAATGTTGGTCGGTTTTGTTGGACAGTTTTGCCCGGATTTCTAGTAGTGAATAGAATTTACAAAGCTGATATGATGTAAATACATCTTCTGTTTGAAAAGTACATAAACAGAGTTTTACAAATCTACGGCTACCATGAACAAGAGGCAGCTATAACAGGACGCAGGTACATCTTCTAATCCAGCTCCCGTCGAACACAGCAACATCGATATCTGAAATCTGCACGCAATGTGCAGGAAGTGTAGTATGAGTACAACCGACCCTATGTACTCAATAAGTAACAAACTTAACGTTAGGTTGAAAGTAGTGACGAGTTAGAACATAGGTCGGGTCCAACACCAATAACCGACAGTAGTTCATAACAACGTAGAGCATATAAATAAAGAAGTAACTCAGAGATAAAATGCTCAGCTTTTCACAATTTTCCGAAAATAGTTCCGCCTTGCAAGAATATCAGTAGAAACTCAAATTCTCTACCGAAATCGTCGTAAAATATGAGATAATTTGAAAACTGTAATTTTTTTTCTAAAAATCCTTTTTACAATAAATAAGATGTTTCATTTTCTTTCCAGATAGCAAGTTTGATATACCTCTCTATGACCACATATCAATGTGTGTAAAAAGTCATAAATGACGTGATACCGTACAGCATGAGAAAAATGTGTCTCTATGCATGTATGTCATATATGCATGCCAATACCATGTATCTCAGAGATGAATCGTGTACCCACACTCTCAGAGTACTCAATCTCACTGTCTCACACTTTTCGCTCATCATACTCAACCACTCGGTACTGTATATGGCCCATACGACCCAGGGAAATCCATCACCGAGGAAAAAGGGCAATCCAACCCTGTGGAGAAATCCATCTCCGGATAGTAAGTACTTCCGACAAATCCATGTCCAGGGAAATCCATCCCTCAATATTATCATCCGCGCTCATTGGGGGTGTGTTACAGACTCCGGAGGGGCTCCTACAGCCCAAGCGCTATCATAATCATCAATATAACTGATGCGGCGTGCAGCCCGATCCCATAATTGTCACTCATAATCAGGCTCTCGGCCTCACTCAGTCATCAATCTCTCGAGTCTCATTCACGGGCTCACAATATCATGAAAACTGACCCGGAACAATGAAGATGTATCAATAAGTAACAACTCATACTGAGATATGATATGAATGCATGAATATGACTAAGTACGAAATATCAATAAAATCAGTGAGATGACATCAAGCAACGACCACTATGGGTCCTAACTATATCAGCATAAGGCCTAAAAATGATATCTAGCATGATTGACAGCTCAGTTATTTTATCACATGGTGAAAACACAGATATCAACAAAATAGGGCCATACAGTACCATAGAAACAATGGAGTCACAATTCACAGGGTGCACACCCATACGCCCGTCACCTAGCATGTGCGTCACCTCAATACCAATCACACAACATGAATTTTGGGGTTTCATACCCTCAACACTAAGTTTAAAAGAGTTACTTATCTTGAATAAGCCAATTTCAACACCGAGCAAGCCAAGCGATGCTCCAAAAATGCTATCACGTGCGTAGCGACCTCCAAACGGCTCAAAACTAGCCAAAAGCAACTCAAATACATCAGATAAAGCCCAAGGAAGCAATTACAAATGATAAAGATCGAATCCTACATCAAATCCCAAATCTTGCTAAAAATCACACCCGAGCCCACGCCTCGAAACTCGACAAAACTCGCAAAATCCGATAACTCATTCAATTACGAGTCCAACCTTACTAGTTCACTCACATCTGACTCCAAATCGGTGTTCAAAACTCAAAATTCATATTATGAAACTTAAGGCCAAAACCCCCAATTTCTCTTTAAAATTCATCAGCCAATTGCCAAAAATAAAGATAGATTCATGAAATGTAATCAAAACTGAGTAGAGAACACTTACCCCAATCCTTGTGATGAAATTCGCTTCAAAAATTGCCTCAATCCGAGTCCAATTATCTCAAAATATGGAGAAAGAACCAAAACCTCGATTTTATAACTCTGCCCAGCTACACCGCATTTGCGATTAAATTGTCGCATCTGCGAACACCGCTTTAATGGTAAATCCTCGCTTCTACGAAACAGCCTAACTCAGCAAAACCTCGCACCTACGGTCCTTAAGCTGCATATTCAACCGCGCTTCTGCGCACTTGAACCGCTTCTGCGGTTGCACAGGTGCGTCCAAGCACCCGCACCTGCGATCCTGTAACGACACGACCGGTCGTTTTGAGCTTTTGCACTTTGATCGCCAGTTCTCGGGCATGACTTGCCCCGTGTAATGTATTATGACTGATGTAGATCGTTGCTTTTGGTTTTCAGGAAAATCGGAATGAAATTTAAAGAACAGTTCTCAGTTGTAGCTTTAAATTTGAAAGGTTTGACCAAGAGTTGACTTATTCATATATGAGCTCGGATCAGAATTTTTATGATTCGGTTAGCTCTGTTAGGTGATCTGGGACTTGGGAGCATGATCGGAATGCATTTTGGAAGTCCGTGGAAGGTTTAGGCTTGAATTGGCAAAAGTGAGATTTCGGCGTTTTCCGGTTGGTAGGTGAGATTTCGATCCGGGAATCGGAATGGAATTCTGAGAGTTGTCGTAGCTTCGTTATGTTGTTCGTGATGTGTGTGCAAAATTTCAGGTCATTCGAACGTGGTTTGGTTGTGTTCTTGATCGAAAGTGTATTTCGGAAGTTTTTAGAAAACTTAGGCTTGAATTCAATGAGTTTTGGATAATTTGATGTTGTTTGAGGTGTTTTGATGATTGGAACAAGTTTGAATGATGTTATGGGTTATGTTGGTAGCTTTGGTTGAGGCCCCGGGGGCCTCAGGTGAGTTTCGGATGGTCAATCGGACCAATTTCTAGGTTGAGGAGTTGCAGAAATTGCAGCAGCAGTTGCAGTCAATTTTTGGCCTTCGCGATCGTGTGAGGTCCCTCGCGATCGCGTAGAAGGAGTATGGGCTGCCCTGAGCTTGTGCTTCGCGTTCGCGTACAGTATTACGCGTTCCTGTATAAGTAATTGGGGGTCCAGTGTTTTGGTCTTCGCGTTCGCATCATTGGGGTCGCATTCGCGTAGCTCTGGGATTTAAAGCATCGCGTTCGCAGCAGCATCAGCGCGTTCGCATAGTGTTAATTTTAGAGGTGGAAATTTAGTGCTTCGCGATCGCGTGACTTGGGTCGCGATCGCGATGAAGTAATGGTCAATGCTGGGCAGAATATTTTAAGTCACTTCATCCGCGATTTTGGGTCATTTTTCCTCCATGGTTGACCATTTTGAGAGCTTCTTGGTGGAGATTAAAGAGGGATTCAAGGGGAATCAATTGGAGGTAAGATTTTCGAACTTAAAACTCGTTCTTATTGTGAAATCCACCTAGGAATTCATGGAAACTAAGCCTAAAATTGAAGAACTAGGGCTTGAGAAATTGGACTTTTAAATTGGGATTTAAAGGACCATTTGAGGTCGGATTTGAGAACTTTTGATATGTATGAACTCGTGGGAAGATAAGGAATCTATTGAGGTGAAAATTTCTGAGTTTCAAGGAGTGGGCCCGGGGCTCGAGTTTTGGTAATTTCGGAATTTGTGCTCGTTGTTGATTATTTTCGCTTGGGCTTTGTTCCCTTAGGTTAGTGTGATGTATTCGTTCTGCTTTTGGATAGACTCGACGCGCGTGGAGGCCGATTTGAGGGGCAAAGGCGTCGCGAGCTAGAGATTTCGCCGATTCGAGGTGAGTAATGATTGTAAATGATATTCTGAGGGTTTGGAACCCCGGATTGCACATCGTAGTGCTATGTTGAGGTGACTTGCACGCCGGATAGCGAGCGTGGGGTAGAGCACCGTTGGGGATTGTGACTTGGTCCGCCCCGATTGATGATTTTACCGCGTATTTGACTGAAACTTATTTGTTATCATCATGATTTGGGCTGATTGCCATATTTGGGCTTCGTGCCAACTATTTGAACCCTTCGGGGATGTTTATCACTATTTCCTCACTGTTTTGAATTATTACTTGAACTCAGTCCTGTTGATATCTACTGTTTTTACAACTCAGCCACTTTTACTCAGATTTGAAACTTAAATGATATTTCTAAATGATGTTTTGGGCTGAGAAATATTGTTTTACAGATGCCCGAGGGGCTTGTGATGATTTTCGGACTGAGTGAGGCCGAGGGCCATATGTGAGGACATGCTGAGTGATATGAGGCCGAGGGACTGAGATACATTTATATGCCACGAGGTGGCTTGAGTGATGTGAGGCCGAGTGCCAAGTGATGTGAGGCCAAGTGCCGAGAGATGATGCCACGAGGTGGCTTGATATTGCGCTTGGGCCGTAAGGGGCCTCTCCCGGAGTCTGCACACCCCCAGTGAGCGCCGTCGATGGTATATGGATCGGGCTGCACGCCGCAGCGGTTGCTATATGATACTATTCTGAGAGTGTTTTGAGAGTGAGCCCGAGGGGCTGGTACTGTTCTGAGATATTGCCCGAGGGGCGAACCTTTATGTGTTCATCTTTCATATTTACTTGTCGTTTTACCTGTTATACTGTGGTATTTGTGCCCCAGGGGCGGATTTTCTGTACTTATCGGCATTAACTGTTTTGCAATCATTGCGTAACTGTTGAAAAAGTCATCTTCAAATGAGGTTTAAACTGAGCTAAGATATTTTCTAAAGATTTCACAGCTTCACTGCATTTTCTCAAAGGGTTTTACACTGTTTCTATACAGCATGATGGTTTGCTTTATGTGATTTCTTACTGCTCAGTTGTTATTTACCTTTATTACTCACTGAGTTGGAGTACTCACTTTACTCATTGCACCTTGTGTGCAGATGCAGGTATTTATACACCCGGTAGCGAGTTTTGGCTGATCGGAGGCAGTGTTGTCTGATTTAGCGAGGTGGCTGCCAGCGTTCGCAGCACCGTATTTCATCCTTTGCTTATCAGTCCTACTTTATTTATTCCGGCCTTGTAGTTGTATTTATACTCTAATAGATGCTCGTGACTTGTGACACCCCAGTTTGGGCTGTGTTGGGTTGTACTTCCGCTAATCAATATCATTAAATCATATTTAGACTGCTTATGAACTGTTTAACTGCTTAAAACAGGTGTTCGGTAATGGTGTGGCTGGCCTTGTCTTCACGAGAGGCGCAATCACGACCAGAGCGTGGTTTGGGTCGTGACAAGTTGGTATCAGAGCCTAGGTTACATAGGTCTCACGAGTCATGAGCAGGTTTAGTAGAGTCTCGCGGATCGGTACGGAGACGTCTGTATTTATCCTCGAGAGGCTGCAGAACCTTTAGGAAAAACTTCACATTCTTGGAATCCTATCGTGCGTCCTTGATTCAGCTTGAAAAGTAACTCTTGTAGTTCCTTCCACGCGTTCGTATGCACGCATGAGCGCTCAGTATCAGATGTGCTGTGATGGCTTGTGATTCCCCGATCGAGGGGCGAGATGTGATCTCTGTGAGTTGATGTTGGGCCTGTCTGGAGGACTTGAGGCCAGATCTTTGCCTATGTCTTGAGCACCGAGGTGCTGATTGTGTGAGCAAGTGTTCTGAACTTATATGTTCGGTATTGTCCCTATTAGTGGAAGTGACGGCCGCATGGCTATGTGACGAGTATGTTGTGACTGCAAGATGTATTCTATGAATTGGAAGCGGCGAGTTATGGGTGTATGAAGAATCTTTT
This sequence comes from Nicotiana attenuata, assembly GCF_001879085.1. Classification (NCBI taxonomy): domain Eukaryota; kingdom Viridiplantae; phylum Streptophyta; class Magnoliopsida; order Solanales; family Solanaceae; genus Nicotiana; species Nicotiana attenuata. The sequence continues at coordinate 37,185,805 of NC_031997.1, read as the reverse complement.
CATGTTTCCCAGTTGATTGTGAAGTAAATCTCATGTTGCGGTATGAGTTCAGACTCAGGAAGACTAAGTGACGGTGTAATGTGTATGACGGTGGAAGGTATACAGAAGTGTTATATTGAGGCGAAGCAGGTGGGTTATCTCCTGCGGAGCGCTCTGAAGTGGTGTTATCCTTATGTGTATGTTAGAAGATCTCATGTGTCATTGAAACGTACGTGTTGAAATTTGAAATTTTGGGTCGCTTAAGGGAGTGGGCTTAACTGTTGCGGGAATGAATGCGAAATTTGTAGAAGATTTATAGTATTAGATGATCGGTGTTTTCACAAGCTTACAAATGATTTGAGTTTAATCTTGCTATGGTATTGTGGCATCAATAGAGTAAAAGTGTTATGAGTTATTGAGTGTATCTCGATCTGTGGCTTCGAGCCAAGTGGGGGAGTCTGCTATGAGTAGTCGATTGCACGGTTAGGTGCTATGTTGGTTCCAATTTGAGGCGTGCAAGTGAATCAGTTATGGCTTGCGGGAATTGAGACTGAGGAATGGCTCGAGTAAAGGAAATTTTGGCAAAGGTTATATTATGCTTCATAGAGTAAGAAAAATTACGGGATGTCTTAAGTGGTTATTGGTAAAGAATACTCGATGCATAGAGCAGGAAGTTGCTGGGTTGTATTGGGATGAGGATTTCATTCTGCGGTGTCGGAGTGCAAATGAGGCACGGGTGGTTCTGTTCGCTGGGTCAGGTAAATTGCAGCTTGAATAAGAGTGAATGACTTGCGAGAATAGTTCTAATGTGTTCAAGAGTCTGCATACATCAGTTGAGTATTCTAAAGTTGCATATGCGGTTAGAAACTGTGTTTTCATTGGAAGAGGTCAAGACTTGTGGTACTTCTGTGTTAATTATGGGATTCTATGTATCAGTATCAAGAAAGTAAAGGTAATGGATTTAGATTTGCGGGGAGTTCTTCAGAGTAAAGTATTCTGGAATGTGGTGTTTCTGGGAATATTTGAGAGAGTATTCAGCGGCTTATGGGTTTCAGACAGTGTGGTTTTATGCTTGGGTCTCGTGCGGTAAGCCTGGGTTGATGCATTGTGGTGCTACAGCAAGAGGGAATATCAAGTTGAGGTAAACAGAAGGAAATTTATATGGATGGAGTATCTTGATAGAATACCGAATCGGTATGGTTAGGCTATGAGTAATTCCTTGTGTGTGTTCGAGGTAATGAATTCTTACAGGTATTTTGCAGCAATGCTCTTAGGTCTTGATGGCTTGCTTAGCTTGATCGAGTTAGAAGGATTCAGTCCTGACATGTCTGATTTGTGCAAAGGGAGCTTGGAGAGTTCTTGATGGGTTTTACCGTGGTCTGGAGATGTATATTTTCTATGGGCATGCAGAGCATGGGATGTATAGTGATTTTTCTTCTAGATGGGATCAAATGGGAAGTTCTTGACTAGTTGAGTACATAGATATTTGTGGCTCGGAAGGGAGATGAAGTTCTCATGTTATCCTATGGTGGTATGGTATATGCGATATGTTGTGGAGGATCGAGAATTGCGTGTGTAAGGTTACGGTTCAGTTCTGAATGGAAAGTCATAAAATTCTTAGGCAGCACGGGTAGTTTTAGGTGCTTAGAGAAATGAGCTTCAGATGATTAGGGTGAATGATATTCAGATGATTAAGGAAATGGTATTGCTAATCATAGTGATTTGACGAGGGTATATGTTTTAGAAAAGGGTAATGTGATTAAGTTGATAGTACTTCGGTAGTACTGTGGCACTTTCTTATTAGATCGACTGCTGATATTCGAGTTTTCTTGATGGCACAGGGGAACTTTAGGATATTCTTCGTGGAATGATTGGGTACTTGAGGTGTGATATGTATTCGGACTGCGAAATTTGGGGATCAGGTATGGTGATTTGTGTGCTACATGGGGTTGGAGACCGGAAGTTCTCACGCTCAGGCTATATTGTTGTTGTGAGTAGCGTGTATCGGCTGTTTAGTGACTATCGGGGTCTGGAGACCCGAGCGGACCTTTTATGCTTGGTATGTTGGATTTGGAAGTGATATTGGGTTTAGACTAGTTGTCTTCGTGTTGTGATATTTTGGACTATTGCGATAAGACGGCGTTGTTGGCCATGCCGGGAATGCCACGGATTGAGTGGCGAGGTGCGGCAGATTATGTCCTATTGGGGATTTGTATATTTCGAAGACCCAGCGGACGGCTGGGAAGGATTTGTCTTTCTTATTTGGGCTCTTGTGATGAGTGTCAGTGCTGAGGCTCCTCATATTGATTCAGTTCCGGTGGTGAGGGACTTTTCGGATGTGTTTCTTGTGGCCGGGTATGTCGCCGGGCAGGGTTGTTGATTTTAGTAATGATCTGATGCCGGGCACCGTATCGTATGGCACCGGCGGAGTTATAGGAGTGGAAGGAGCAGCTTCAGGTTTCCTTGATAAGGAGTTCGTTGGCAGGCCAATGTGGATGTGTGTTCTAACTTGAGTCGGCTTAGTTGGCTCCGAGTTGTAATGTTGAGGGATGTGTTGATTCGATTGTTATTGAGCTTATCAGTAATCTAGGGAGATCTATGAGTTACTTATCTGTGTTGCGAGGCATTATGATTTGTTGGGTATAGGCACATATCGTGCGGTTCTATTGGGGTTCATAGTGGAAGTCGAGTGGGAAAAGTAATTGGGCGTTGCTCGGTGAATGGCGTATCGGTTATGTCCTATCGGGTTTGCGTGGTATATGTTACTTGTTTCACCGAGGGTGTAATGATTTGCTTTGGTTCCAGACATCAAATTGTGCGTGGTTGTCAATTTCGAGCATAGTGACTTGAGGTGTTTCATGTGGAACAGTGTTTGGATAGGATCGCGCAATTGCAGCGAAGCTATGTGGAGATATGACCTTGCGGGTTAGATTCGTGTGTCCTATTTCTATTATGTGAGACGGGTTCTCAGCCTTGTGTTGTGGTGGTACGGGTGAGCTTGAGGTACAACTCTTTCATTTGAGTCATTTTCATGATTTGAGTATGTTCGGACCGTTGCTTATTGGTGCGCGTATTATGCCAGTTGTGGCTTAGGCCTCTATTGATGTGTCATGTCACCAGAGTGGTGTGTTGGGTTAGAGGAGATCGTTGGGATCATTGATGAATACGAACGGATTCGATTTCAGCATGTTGGAAGGATAAGATCGAGGTTCGGCTCGAAAATTTGCTATGGTATTTGTCAGGGGAGAAGTAGCTTCATAAATGGTTGACCTGAGAAATGGTCGTGGTTAGTGCGTATTTCATTTATCGTCGGCAGTATATGAAAGTGTTGGAATTAGACTTTAGTTGATAAGAGGTTTCCTACCAGTATTCGGTAGTTGTGGGCAGCTGCTGTGAATAGAAGTTATCGCTACGAGTGTTTGAGTTATGTGGTATATCATGGGATTGCTCCCGAGGTTGTAGGCATGGGTTATTACAGCTGGTTCGGGTTTATTCAGAGTATAGGTGTGAGGTTTGGATCGTATTGATGGTTTCAAAAGTGGAAATGTGGTTCTATGGCTTATGGGCCAGACTGGATTGTGTAATTTTAGTTGCAATGTGTTATCGGACCTATATGAGATAGGGTGACGTGGGATCACCCCCCGGTATGTGCATGGTAAGGTTATTCAGCAATTGGTTGGCTTTTAGAACAACTCTGGGTACGTTCGTGGACGAACGTGTGTTTAAGTGGGGGAGGATGTAACGACCCGACCAATCGTTTAGAGCTTTTGCACTTTGATCTCCAGTTCTCGGGCATGACTTGCCCCGTGTAATGTGTTATGCCTGACGTAGATCGTTGGTTTTGGTTTTCACGAAAATCGGTATGAATTTGAAAGAACAGTCTCAGTTGAAAGCTTTGAATTTGAAAGGTTTGACCAAGAGTTGACTTATTGGTATATGAGCTCGGATCGGAGTTTTTATGGTTTGGTTAGCTTCGTTGGGTGATTTATGACTTAAGAGTGTGATCGGAATTGGTTTTGGAGGTCCGGTGTAGAATTAGGCTTGAATTGGCGAAGTTAGTATTATGGCGATTTTCGGTTGGTAGGTGAGATTTTGATCAGGGGATCGGAATGGAATTCCGAGAGTTGCTGTAGCTTCGTCATGTCGTTTGTGATGTGTTTGCAAAATTTCAGGTCATTCGGACGTGATTTGGTTGGGTTCTTGATCGAAAGTGTATTTCGGAAGTTTTTAGAAAACTTAGGCTTGAATTCAATGAGTTTTAGGTAATTTGATGTTGTTTAAGGTGTTTTGATGATTGGAACAAGTTTGAATGATGTTATGGGTTATGTTGATAGCTTTGGTTGAGGTCCCGGGGGCCTCGGGTGAGTTTCGGATGGTCTATCGGACCAATTTCTAGGTTGAGGAGTTGCAGAAATTGCAGCAGCAGTTGCAGTCAATTTTTGGCCTTCGCGATCGCGTGAGGTCCCTCGCGATCGCGTAGAAGGAGTATGGGCTGCCCTGAGCTTGTGCTTCGCGTTCGCGTACAGTATTACGCGTTCGCGTATAAGTAATTGGGGGTCCAGTGTTTTGCTCTTCGCGTTCGCATCATTGGGGTCGCGTTCGCGTAGCTCTGGGATTTAAAGCATCGCGTTCGCAGCAGCATCATCGCGTTCGCATAGTGTTAATTTTAGAGGTGGAAATTTAGTGCTTCGCGATCGCGTGACTTGGGTCGCGATCGCGATGAAGTAATGGTCAGTGCTGGGCAGAATATTTTAAGTCACTTCATCCGCGATTTTGGGTCATTTTTCCTCCATGGTTGACCATTTTGAGAGCTTCTTGGTGGAGATTAAAGAGGGATTCAAGGGGAATCAATTGGAGGTAAGATTTTCGAACTTAAAACTCGTTTTTATTGTGAAATCCACCTAGGAATTCATGGAAACTAAGCCTAAAATTGAAGAACTAGGGCTTGAGAAATTGGACTTTTAAATTGGGATTTGAAGGACCATTTGAGGTCGGATTTGAGAACTTTTGATATGTATGAACTCGTGGGAAGATAAGGAATCTATTGATGTGAAAATTTCTGAGTTTCGAGGAGTGGGCCCGGGCTCGAGTTTTGGTAATTTCAGGATTTGTGCCCGTTATTGATTGTTTTCGCTTGGGCTTTGTTCCCTTAGCATATTGTGATGTATTCGTTCTGATTTGGATAGATTCGACGCGCGTGGAGGCCGATTTTAGGGTCAAAGGCATCGCGAGCTAGAGATTTCGCCGGTTCGAGGTGAGTAATGATTGTAAATGATATTCTGAGGGTTTGGAACTCCGGATTGCACATTGTAGTGCTATGTTGAGGTGACTTGCACGCCGGATAGCGAGCGTGGGGTAGAGCACTGTTGGGGATTGTGACTTGGTCCGTCCCGATTGATGATTTTGCCGCGTATTTGACTGAAACTTATTTATTATCATCATGATTTGGGCTGATTGCCATATTTGGGCTTCATGCCAACTATTTGAACCCTTCGGGGATGTTTATCACTATTTCTTCACTGTTTTGAATTATTACTTGAACTCAGTCCTGTTGATATCTACTGTTTTTACAACTCAGCCACTTTTACTCAGATTTGAAACTTAAATGATATTTCTAAATGATGTTTTGGGCTGAGAAATACTGTTTTACTAATGTCCGAGGGGCTTGTAATGATTTTTGGACTGAGTGAGGCCGAGGGCCATATGTGAGGACATGCTGAGTGATATGAGGCCGAGGGCCTGAGATACATTTATATGCCACGAGGTGGCTTGAGTGATGTGAGGCCGAGTGCCGAGTGATGTGAGGCCGAGTGCGGAGAGATGATGCCACGAGGTAGCTTATTATTGCGCTTGGGCCGTAAGGGGCCCCTCCCGGAGTCTGCACACCCCCAGTGAGCGCCGTCGACGATATATGGATCGAGCTGCACGCCGCAGCGATATATGGATCGGGTTGCACGCCGCAGCGATATATGGATCGGGCTGCATGCCGCAGCGATATATGGATCGGGCTGCACGCCGCAGCGGTTGCTATATGATACTATTCTGAGAGTGAGCCCGAGGGGCTGGTACTGTTCTGAGATATTGCCCGAGGGGCGAACCTTTATGTGTTCATCTTTCATATTTACTTGTCATTTTACCTGTTATACTGTGGTATTTGTGCCCGTGGGGCGGATTTTCTGTACTTATCAGCATTAACTGTTTTGCAATCATTGCGTAACTGTTGAAAAAGTCATCTTCAAAAGAGGTTTAAACTGAGCTAAGATATTTTCTAAAGATTTCACAGCTTCACTGCATTTTCTCAAAGGGTTTTACATTGCTTCTATACAGCATGATGGTTTGCTTTACGTGATTTCTTACTGCTCAGTTGTTATTTACCTTTATTACTCACTGAGTTGGAGTACTCACTTTACTCCCTGCACCTTGTGTGCAGATGCAGGTATTTATACACCCGGTAGCGGGTTTTGACTGATTGGAGGCAGTGTTGTCTGATTTAGCGAGGTGGCTGCCAGCGTTCGCAGCACCGCATTTCATCCTTTGCTTCTCAGTCCTACTTTGTTTATTTCGGCCTTGTAGTTGTATTTATACTCTAATAGATGCTCGTGACTTATGACACCCCGGTTTGGGTTGTGTTGGGTTGTATTTTCGCTAATCAATATCATTAAATCATATTTAGACTGCTTATGAACTGTTTAACTGCTTAAAAGAGGTGTTCGGTAATGGTCTGGCTGGCCTTGTCTTCACGAGAGGCGCCATCGCGACCGGAGCGTGGTTTGGGTCGTGACAGATCCTCACGCCCAGCTCCCTTTCTCGCTTTTGCGATGACACTACCGCTTTTACGGCTCCGCACCTGCGCCCAACACTCCGCAAGTGCTGTCATACCAGAACCAAAAAATCTTTAGCAATGCAACATGGAATGAAAATGATCTGAACCTCATCCGAAAGTCACCCGAGCCACTCGGGAACCCGTCCAAATATACCAACAAGTCCGATAACATAACACGGACCCACTCGAGGCCTCAAACACACATATCAATATCGAAACGACGAATCACACCTCAATTTGAAATCATTAAACTTTGAAACTTCAACTTCCACAACTGATGCTGAAACCTATCAAATCACGTCCAATTGACCTCAAATTTTGCACACAATTTACATTAGACATTATGGACCTACTCCAATTTCCGAAATCGGAATCCGACCCCGATATCAAAAAGTCTACTCCCGGTCAAACTTTTTAAAATTCCAACTTTCGCCATTTCAAGCGAAATTCTACTACGGACCTCTAAATCACAATCCGGACGCGCTCCTATGTCCGAAATCACCCAACGGAGCTAACGGAACCATCAGAAATCCAATCCGAGGTTAAATACCGAAAGTCAAACTTGGTCAAACCTTTCAAATTTAAAGCTTCTAGCTGAGAATCATTCTTCCATATTTGTTCCGAATAACCTGAAAACCAAAACCGACGATTCACGCAAGTCATAATACATCCTATGGAGCTACTCATGCCCTCAAACAACCGAGCGAAGTGAAAATGCTCAAAACGACCGGTCGGGTCGTTACATCCTCCCCCACTTAAATATTTGTTCGTCCTCTAACGTGCCTAGAGTTGTTCTCAAAGACATCAACCGCAATGTAACCTTACTATGCACATACTTGGGGGTGATCCCATGTTACCCTATCCCATATAGTTCTGATAACACAACATGAATGAAATTTCCTAATTCAACCTAGCCCATAAGTCTTAGAACCCAATGTCCAACATTCGGAATTTTCTATAAGATCAGAATCTCGCATCTATACATTGTATAAGTCTGAACAAGCTGTATCAAGCCATATCCGCAACCCAAGATGTAATCACATGATATACCTCAAAATTCAAATACTCATAGCGATAATTTCTAATCATAGTAGCTGCTCAAAACCACCCAATGCCGGTAATAAACCTCTTATCAAACAAAGCCTCGTTCTAACACCTTCATATACTGCCAATGATGAAAGAAACACGCAGAAACTCATAACCATTCGTCAGATCAACAAGTCATGGAGCTCCCTCTCCTTCGACAAGAACTATAGCAAATTCCTAAGCCGACTTTCGATATTATCCTTCCAAATATACCACAATCAAATTCGATAGTATCCATTCTAGGCCCAATGACCTCATCTCATCCAACCCGTCCACTCTAGCGGCATGACACATACAATCTAAAACCACAACCCGTGCAACCCCTGCACCAATTAGCAACATTCCAAATGTACTCAATCATGAAAATGACTCGGACGAGAGAACTGTCTCGCAAGCTCAACAGTTACCGCCACAACACAATGCTAAGAACCCGTCACGCACCGTAGAACCAAAACACACGGATCCAACACAAATGATCATATCTCAACATAACTTCACTAAGTTTAGAAGAGTTACTTATCTTCAATTTCCACAACCGATGCCGAAACCTATCAAATCACGTCCAATTGACCTTAAATTTTGCACACAAGTTACATTAGACATTACGGACCTGCTCCAATTCTCATAATCGGAATCCGACCCCGATATCAAAAATTTCACTCCAGGACAAACTTTCTAAAATTCTAACTTTCGCCATTTCAAGCCAAATTTTACTACGCACATCTAAAGCACAATTCGGACGCGCTCCTTAGTCAAAATCACCTAACGGAACTAACGAAACCATCAGAAATCCAATCCGTGGTCAAATACCAGAAAGTCAAACTTGGTCAAACCTTTCAAACTTAAAGCTTTTAGTTGAGAATCATTCTTCTATATCCGTTCTGAATAACTTGAAAACCAAAACCGACGATTCACACAAGTCATAATACATCCTACGGAGCTACTCATGCCCTCAAACAACCGAGCATAATGCAAATGCTCAAAACGACCGGTCGAATCGTTAAAACAGGGCGGGGCTGGTCAGATATGAGCAGGTCGAAAATGGGTAATTCAAAAAACGGATAAATTATTCGACCGACCCGTATTTGAGAAGGATAAAAAATGGGTTATCCGGCGGATAATATGGATATCCATATTATCCATGGGTTCTTGAATATGATCACTTTTAGGAGAATTCCTTGTCTCCCAAACTTGAGGAACCCCCAATTTGAGTCTTTACAAATGTAAAAGTTAAACACATTAGTTATCCATTGGTTATCCATTTGGTTAACCATTTTCTAAGTGGATAATATGGTTCTTATCCATATTCGACCCGTTTTTAAAAAGTTCATTATCCAACCCATTTTTAAAGGGAAAATATGGGTAGATAATTATTTTCTTTTAACCATTTTGTTACCTCTATAAAGAAGGATAATTCTTTCTTATACGGAATTAAAAATAAACTTGGTACTTTCTAAGAAAAAATTAAATTGTGTTCGAAGTAAAAGTACAACATTTCTGCAATTCAAAATATAGATAAAAAGGGTAAAAAAAAAAATGTTCTTAATTTCGTTTTGCAATAAACTAAAGTTTTCCGTAACAAATGTTAGAATTTCCTTTTTAAGTGGAATATTTTTGCTTAGATATTTGAGTTTTCTGCTAGTTTGATTAAAAAAAAAAAAAAAAAAAAAAAAAAAAAAAAAAAAAAAACCGAATGATGATCCTACCTAGCTGAGTAATAATAGAAATCATGATCATAGAAGTACTCGGATACCTTAAATACCTAGTATGACTAAATTATCCTTAATTAAATATTTAATGTGAGGAATAAGAAAACTTTTTAGGGATATGTATATAAGGGTAATTTTGTAAAAATAAATTGAATTTTTTCTTGATTATATAAATGAACACTTATTTTGGACCAAAATAAAAAAGCAAATTGATCACTTATTGCGAATGGAGGGAATACTTCTTTTTTGGTGTATGGTAAAATCAACAACGCAATTAAAAATATTGTACCCTTAACCCTTATAATTTATTTTATTGTTCACTTTATCCCAAAGAATCGTCTAGCTATTAAGTTATTCACATTCTCACTAAAAATCACTTTAGGCAATTGAAAAAAATCAAGTTAATCACATATTGTTTTCTTTTTCTACTTGAAAGGAATGAATTGCGAAAGGTAATTTATATCATGATTAACTTATTTTTAAGTATTTTACTATCTTTTAACAATCTATATCTGTGATGACCCGGCCGGTCGTCTTAAGAATTAACGCCCCGATCCCCTATTAACTGCTTTTCCCAAGTTCATTTCTGCTATTTTGATTTGCCGGGATGTTCGGTTTTAAGTTTCGGAGAGTTTTGGGACACTTAGTCCCTAAATGAGAGCTTAAGTGTTGGAAAGTTGACCATAGTCGGAACAGTATGAAGACGGCCTCGGAATGGAAATCCGATGGTTCCGTTAGCTCCGTTAGGTGATTTCGGGATTAGGAGCGTGATCGGAATGTGTTTTGGAGGTCCGTAGCTAATTTAGGCTTGAAATGCCGAAGGTTGAATTTTTGAAGTTTCCGGTCCGATAGTGAGATTTTGATCCGAAGGTAGAAATGGAATTCCGGAAGTTGGACTAGCTTCGTAGTGTTTAATGTGACGTGCAAGAAATTCGGGCAAACTTTATCTTATAACTATACAGAGAGACTCTTAACAGTTAAAAATTCAGAGAGACTATACAGAATAGTAAATAACTAAACCAAGCAAGAGCAAGGGGTACTAAGTTATTATCACGTATAATCCTTAGCTTCTCAATATGCATAAATTTTCAGTCCATCCATTTTAACCACTACAATTTTTAGTTTTTTTCTGTCGGTCCCTTCATAGTTGTTGTAATTCTCCGAAAAAGGAAAAATAGAAACAGATTTTGGTTTTTTAACCTGGTTTGGCTAACTTTTGCTTGTGTTATTTTATTGCACTTTTATTTTTTTATTTTTTTATTTTTTTATTTTTTTGTAGATTGTTTTAGGTTGTAGCTCGTATATATGTCACAGTGGTCATATTAAGAATTTCAAATTAGTCACTATGAGTTGACGGTAAATGTCAATAGATAAATAGAGGAGACGAGAACAGCGGCATGAGATCCGAAAACAAGATAGATCGTGGACATAGACGTAAACAAGACTCAAAAGTGGAGACTAGCAAACATTTTGTTATGGAAAGTTAATTTTGTTCAACTAGTTTAGTAAATTAATAAAAAATATAATAAGTTGGTCCTGAAAGGATTTGAGCACCGTGCTTTTATTAGTGAATAAACTACCGAGCCTTCTGTATCACTTGATTCCCGACTCTTTTATATATACTAGTCTTAGGGTACGCACGTTTGCGCGTGTACCCTATATTATAAATATTTTATTTTTAAAATAACATAAGTAATAGTAATGTACTTGAGTTATAAAATAATAAAAATCAATTTTTAGCTCTAATCTTTATTTTGTGTTTTCGATATTTAGTTGATCAAAGTTTTTAATTTTTCGCTCTAAATCATAATCTCATATTTATTATACATATGTAACCAAAACTAAATTTCTAAAAAAGATTCGCATAATGGGAGAAATTTTAATAGCTTCATGCATTTTTCTCTAAATCATAATCTCATGTTTATTATACATATGTAACCAGAACTAAATTTTAAAAAAAGATTCGCATAATCGGAGAAATTTTAATAGCTTCCTGCATTTTTTTCCGTACGTGTTATATATGTTATTGTCTTTTTTCTATTTTTACAAATAAATAAATAAATAATCACAAGTTTTATNTATATATATATATATATATGGCTTAAAAAAATAACAACAGAGGTTAGAGAAACAAAAAGTAGATGCCGCCCGAGGTGCTGACTGTGCATGTCTAAAAATGCTGGAGTAGTACTGCAATATCGTGGTCCTTGCATGAGTCAGCTCACATGCTGGGATGGAGAAAGAAATTTACTCATGAAATGGAAGTGCCTAATATAAAAATGAAGGGACAGTGCACTGATTATTTCACCAATAAAAAACTGCTGACGTTGAGGATTTGTGGTCCAATTCTAAAAAACCTCCAGTTCATTAACAGTTGTAGTAATCCTTTGGACATTGGTCCAGTCGACAATAATGCCATACGACTAGCTAGATATGAACGATCAGTTCATTTCGACTGAAATGATAAATGTATGTTGCTAATATTTTCTTCAGAATGTTTCTAACACCAGGTGCAACTTGTCTATTGCACTGAATTTTATTAGTTTAGCTTATCCAATAATGCATCAATCATTCAATTAAAATCAACCTAACTAGACAAAGACTCTTAACAGTTAAAAATTCAGAGAGACTATACAGCACAATATAGTAAATAACTAAACCAAGCAAGAGCAAGGGATACTAAGTTATTGTCACGTATAATCCTTAGCTTCTCAATATGCATACATTTTCAGTCCATCGATTTGAACCACTACATTTTTTAGTTTTTTTCTGTCTGTCCCTTCATAGTTGCGCTACCCCCGAATGGGGCACTACCCGACGGGAATCCGGATATAGTCGGACTCAAATGCGGGTACCGGACAACGGGTGAGAAATCAAAAAAAAATCTCCGAAAAAGGAAAAATAGAAACAGATTTTGGTTTTTTAACCTGGTTTGGCTAACTTTTGCTTGTGTTATTTTATTCTTTTTTTTTTTTTTTTTTTTTTTTTTTTTTTTGTAGATTGTTTTAGGTTGTAGCTCGTATATATGTCACAGTGGTCATATTAAGAATTTCAAATTAGTCACTATGAGTTGACGGTAAAATGTCAATAGATAAATAGAGGAGACGAGAACAGCGGCATGAGATCCGAAAACAAGATAGATCGTGGACATAGACGTAAACAAGACTCAAAAGTAGAGACTAGCTAACTTTTTTGTTATGGAAAGTTAATTTTGTTCAACTGGTTTAGTAAATAAATAAAAAATATAATAAGTTGGTCCCGAAAGGATTTGAGCACCGTGCTTTTATTAGTGAATAAACTACCGAGCCTTCTCTATCACTTGATTCACTACTCTTTTTTATATACATATATATATTTTCCCACTCCGCTTTGATTCCTCTTTTGGTCCCCTTTGTTGGAGTTATTGCTCCTTTCATGGCTCGAACCCACAACCCTGAGATTGTAGGTGGGGGTTGTTTACCGGTAAAACGGTACCGTTCAATTTATACGTAATTTCTAGACAAGTGAATTAATCCGATCCTGAAATAATAAGATAATTGAAGAAATATATAACACTTAGCCTTGGTATAAAGACAAAATGACAGTTTTGAAGGTTCCGATAGCGAAGCTTCCAGGCGCAACAGTAATAACAACAATAATAAGGACAGAAAATAAGAAGGTAAAATTGTATAGAGCTTTTAGTAGATTGTAGTATCAGTTTGCCTGAAAATTCGCGTCCCTTACAATGATAACAGAGCTTGTTATTTATAGATACGTCTAGGAAACGAGGTCCTAGGATCGTGCCCTTCTTTAATGTCAATTATGAGGGTCATTGATGAAAATGTAACAGTGAGCATAAATGTCAAATTCCTTGTAAGGGCAGCGTTCTAATGCTGTAGAATATTCCTCATTAATGCCACCGGGCGGAGGGTTTTTATTGCTTCTCTATGAATGTCATTCTTTCCGGTATCAAATGGGATAATTGTCTTCCGTTCCACGTGTCATTCTTTTAAACGGCCATCGGGCATGATATATTTTACCCTATACAGATAGTCCCCTGCTTTCCGGTGATATAACTTTTTGTCACCGGAAAGTTGGTAGAAACACTCTTTTGGCGGGAATTACTATGATTCTCTCTTAAGGCTTCTGACGGTTGATTAGACGCACGTCTCTCCATATTTAATGCCCCGAACACGCGTCATCCCACAATTGAGCATAATTGTTGCCGATTATCCAGGTAATCATGGCCATGAATTAGCCGCCAAAACTTTTACTTATACGCATCAATCTTCTTCCCTTATACTCCATAATTCTAAAATCTTCCGTATTGTTAATTAACCTTTATCTAACTTCCTTCAAACGGAGAAGCTTTTCTTTCATCCAAATGGCTTCTTCTTCAAAGAACGCCAGCTTTTCAAAGGGCAAGAGTAAAATCGAGGTGCTCCTCCAACGATGAATTCTATCATTCCTAGAAGTCTTGTTACAGCAAAAGACTTCGAAGAGAAATTCCCTTTGGCTCTCCCTCGCGCATGGGCTATTGGCAGATACCTTTCTTCCATCCGCCCTTCCAATATTACTGTTGTGAAGGAAGATTGCAGTTGTCCTGATTTGGATATTATTTCTCCTGATCTAACGGAGCGAGTAACCCTACCTAGGTAGTGTTTGACATATTTTTACACGTTTCTATTTACTTTGGGTGCGTTCTTTTTGAGTGGAGAGCTTGACTCCGTTATTGCAGAGTTCTGCCTCCTCTATCAAGTATGTTTGGCACAAGTAAGTCCTTCTGCGTGGAGGATGATTGCCTGTCTTCGAAGCTTGTGCCAAGAAACGGGAGAGGAGCTATCTTAGCTCAAGTGATGAATCTCTATTCCCCCAAAATCTTTCGCAGGGGAATGATAAACATATATTTAATACCACAATATAAGTTTAATTGTTACTCGCATTTTAGGGTAAACAGTTTGGCGCCCACCGTGGGGCTAAGGATAATAGTTATTTTTTCAGTACTAATTCTTATAACACATGTTATTTTCACACTTGTTCTTGTCAAGAATTTTTATTCTCAGGTTAAAGCATGTCAAACTCACAAAGCGCAACCGTACATGGCTATGATGGTCTTGGACTTCACAGGGGAAATGATAATGTAGTTTCTCCAGGAGCCTGTGTACCACCGATTAACCCTGGGGAAGTGTCGATTGCTGATCTAGTCGATGTTAGTTCGCACGTTGCTTTGAACGCGGACTTAGGCGCAGACCCCGGAGGAAGTGTACGCAGAGAAGTCCGATCTGGTCGCCAAGGAACACAGGGTGTAGGAGACGGGGGAGTTAGTCTCCAGGTAATATTCGAGATGCTACAGGCTCAGCAGGTTGCTATCACTCAGCTTCAAAATCAACATAAAACTCTGAGTGTGGTCGAACCAGAAGTCACTCGCTGTACTGAGCCGGTGCTAGAAAGGTTGAATGGTAATGGATCGGGGACTAATCCTGCAATTATGAAGATGCTCGAGGAGCTCACCAAAAGAATCGAGTCAGGAGAGAAAAAAATCGGAGATAATGACAAGAAAGTGGAAACATATAACTCCCGTATTAATCAAATACCGGGGGCACCCCCGATCATAAAAGGTTTGGATGCAAAAAAGTTCGTGCAAAAGCCATTTACTCAGAGTGCTCCAAAGCCCATTCCTAAGAAATTTTGTATGCCGGATATACCTAAATACAACGGGACGAGCGATCTTAATGAACACATCGCTTCGTACACATGCGAGATAAAAGGAAAAGACGTAAATGATGATGAGATCGAGTCGGTTTTGTTGAAAAGAATTTGGGGAGACTTCGTCAAAGGGAGCTACGATTTGGTACCACAACTTGCCGCCGAATTCCATCGACTCGTTTTCTATGTTAGCAGACGCCTTCTTGAAGGCGCACGCTGGGGCCATAATGGTCACAACAAGGAAATCGGACATTTTTAAGATAAGGCAGAGGGGTGATGAAATGCTAAGGGAGTTCATATCCGGATTTCAAATTGAGCGAATGGAACTACCACTGGTCATAGATGATTGGGCCTTTCAAGCTTTCACCCAGGGTTGAACGTGCGGAGCTCGATAGCGTCACGACAATTGAAGTAAAACCTGATCGAGTATCCAGCTGTAACTTGGGCAGATGTGCACAATTGATATTAATCAAAGATCAGGGTCGAGGAAGACCAGCTAGGAGCCCCCTCAGGTTCAGTTCATCCCAACGGATTGGCAGTTAAAGCCCCGAGGGATACCGACAGGGAACCAAGGTCGAATAGAGAATGGTATCAGCCATATATCGCAGATCGAAGAAACAATGGTTCGGGGCGCAATCCTCCTCGGAATGATCGAAGAAATGATCAAGGGCAAAACTCACAGGGACTTATGAGTAAGAATGGTTTGATAAACATGTTGATCCCACAGAATCACCTTGGTTATCGGAGTATAATTTCAGTATAAATGCATCCGGGATTGTATCGGCTATCAGAAGGATCAAAGATACCAGGAGGCCCAGACCTATACAACCGATTCTTCTCAAAGGAACTCAAACTTGATGTGTAAGTATCATGGCACACATGGCCATAGGACCGAAGACTACAGACAGTTGAGGGAGGAGGTAGCTCGATTGTTCAATGAAGGCCACCTTCGAGAGTTCCTCAGTGATCGAGCTAAGAATCACTTCAGAGAAAGAGACGCCAACAAAAAGAATGAGCAGGAAGAATTGCAGCATGTAATTCATATGATCGTTGGCGGTTTCGATGTTCTACAAGGGCCTATATTCCAACGTACCAAGGTGTCGATCACCAGAGAAAAGCAGACTCGGGGTTATGTGCCCGAAGGCATCCTATCATTCAATGACGAAGAAGCGGAGGGCATTTCTCAACTACACAACGATGCCCTGGTAATTTCTATTTTGTTAAATAAAGTCAAGTTAAACATGTACTAGTGGATCCAGGTAGTTCAGCAAACATAACCAGATCGAGGGTCGTAGAGCAGCTCGGCCTGCAAGACCAAATTGTGCCTATATCTCGAGTCCTAAACGGCTTCAATATGGCAAGTGAAACAATGAAGGGGGAGATAATCCTACCTGTAAACGTGGTCGGGACCATGCAAGATACAAAATTCTCTGTCATCAAAGGCGACATGAGATATAATGCACTACTTGGAAGGCCATGGATCAACAACATGAGGGCAGTACCGTCATCCCTTCATCAAATGATGTAATTCCCGATAGTGGATGGTGTAAAATAGTTTACGGGGAAAAATAGGCTGCAAAGGAAATGTTTGCGGTCCACGAGGTGACGCCGATATCAGCACTTTCGACCTCATAAAAATCGGGCATCAAAGATAAGCAGATAGCCAAATAGCAATCACCGTCCCCAGCCTCGACCGAATCAGAGAAATAGGTAATCGAAGAAGAAGAAGAGGATTTCTTTACTCCTCGAACTTTTGTTATTCCCGAAGAATCAGATACAACCAAGTCAACAGTCAAGGAGCTGGAATAGGTGATACTGATTGAGAATCTACTCGAATGAAAGGTATACCTGGGAACGGGGTTGACCCCCGAATTCAGGAAAAAACTCATTCAATTTTTTATCGATAACATGGATTGTTTTGCTTGGTCCCATTTAGACATGACAGGGAACCCATCGGAAATAACAACACACCGGTTAAGCCTCAACCCTAGGTTCAAACAGGTGAAGCAGAAGAGAAGGCCCCAGTCCGAGGTGAAACATCCATTCATAAAGGATGAGGTAACTAAACTTCTTAAAATAGGGTCCATTCGGGAGGTAAAATACCCCGAATGGTTAGCCAATGTAGGCATAGTCCCTAAAAAAGGGAACAAACTTAAAATATGCGTAGATTACAAGGATTTAACCAAGGCATGCCACGGCTGGCCACGAGATCCTTACCTTTCTCGATGCCTATTCCGGGTACAATCAAATTCAGATGAACCCGGAAGACCAGGAGAAGACCTCGTTTATCACCAAGTATGGAACATACTGTTACAATGTAATGCCCTTCGGGCTAAAACATACAGGAGCTACATACCAACGCCTAGTTAACAAAATGTTCGAGGAACAGATAGGTAAATCAATGGAAGTTTACATTGACAATATGTTGGTTAAGTCTCTGCGCGTAGGGGACCATTTGACTCATTTGCAGGAATCATTCGAAATCTTGAGGAAGTACTACATGAAGCTTAACCCAGAAAAATGTGTCGTCGGGGTCGGCTCGGGAAAATTCCTCAGCTTCATGGTATCAAATAGGGCAATTGAAATCAACCCCGACAAGATCAAGGCCATCGAGGATATCACCGTCGTAGATAGTGTGAAAGTCGTACAAAGGCTAACCGGACGAATAGCTGCCTTGGGCCGATTCGAGGTTATCAGATCGAAGCCATAGTTTCTTTTCCTTACTCAAAAAGAAAAACGATTTCGCACGGATCCCGGAATTCCAGAAAGCATTGGAGGAATTGAAGCGATACTTATCGAGCCCACCTCTGCTCCACACTCCGAAGGTAGATGAGAAGTTGTACTTATACTTGGTAGTGTTTGAAATAGCGGTAAGTGGTGTACTAGTTCGAGAAAGCAAGGTACGCAGTTTCCTGTTTATTACGTAAGTCGGACTTTAGGAGATGCTAAACTAGATATCCACACTTAAAGAAATTGGCACTTGCATTAATAAGCGTATCTAGATAATTAAAGCCATATTTCTAGTGTCACCCCATATGTGTGGTAACCACTTATCCGCTCAGAAATGTTTTGTACAAGCCCAAGTTATCGGGCCGATTGGCCAAATGGGCCATCGAACTGGGCGGGCACGATATCGAATATCAACCCTGAACGGCCATCAAGTCTCCAATTTTAGCAGAATTCATGGCCGATTTTACAACAACCCTCATACCCGAAGTGGAAAAGGAACTTCTACTAAAATCAAGTACATCATCGGGGGTATGGATCCTCTTCACGGACAGTGCCTAGAATGTTCCGGGCTTGGCATTGTTTTGAAGCCACCCACAGGTAACACTATTGGACAATCTATCAAAACTTCTAGGTTGACTAACAATGAGGCCGAGTATGAGGCCATGATTGCAGGTCTCGAGCTAGCTAAAAGCTTAGGGGCAGAAGTCATTGAAGCCAAATGTGATTCTTTATTGGTAGTGAACCAAGTAAACGAAAGCTTCGAAGTTCGAGAGGATAGGATGCAAAGGTATTTGGACAAGCTATAGGTAACCCTACACCGCTTCAAGGAGTGGACTTTAGACCATGTACCTCGAGAACAAAACAGTGAGGCCGATGTACTTGCAAACTTGGGGCCATCAGTCGAAGAAGATGATATTATCCTAGGGACTGTCATCCAATTATCGAGATCTTTGGTCGAGGAGGGTCATGCCAAGATAAATTCTACAAGTTTGACGTGGGATTGGAGGAATAAGTATATTGAGTATTTAAAAAATGGAAAGCTCCCATCGGACCAATAAAGAGTTGAGGGCCCTACGAACCAAGGTTGCTCGGTTCACATTGGATGAAGATGGAACGTTATACAGAAGGACGTTCGATGGACCATTGGCGGTATGTTTAGGGTCAGGGTACACCGATTATGTTTTACGAGAGATCCACGAAGACACTTGTGGAAACCGCTCTGGTGCCGAGTCTTTGATTCGCAAAATTTTTAGAGCAGGTTATTACTGGGATATCATGGAAAAAGACACTAAGGAGTTTGTTAGAAAACGTGATAAATGTCGAGGACTTAGTTCTAAGGAAAGTCACCCTCAATACTCGAGACCCAAATGAAGGGGAACTAGGCCCGAATTGGGAAGGACCATATCGAGCCATTAGAGTCATCAGAAAAGGATCTTATAAACTTGGCACGATGGAAGGCGAACAATTGCCAAACAATTGGAATGTATCACTACTCAAACGATATTATTGCTGAGGTATAAACTTCTCCCTTTTTCCATTTGTATTTGATACTAACTTATTAAAGGTGTTCAATTGAAGACGTCGAGAGAACCCTTCTGCACAAAGACCTTAGGTTTTAAAGCACACGTTGCACTCTTTTTCCCTTAGATCGGGTTTTATCCCAAATGGGTTTTTCCGGCAAGGTTTTTAATGAGGCAACAACTATGTGCTACCTAAGGAGAATTCAATAGTCTCCAAGGCTTCTTTTCAATCAACCTCGAATACTGGGGGCATCTCCCTCGGAGGTATATTTTCGAGAAATACTTCACGCCTAAGAGGGTCTCGCTAAGAAAACATTATAATGGGCCAAACAGTCTGATGAACCATGTCCATATAGAATAGTCGAGTCCCGATGGAAAAACATGTACACATGTATGAATTATTCAAAGAAGCATTCTTTCTATATCAAACACTTTGTGTCTCGAAGAAATTTTCTACTATACGAGTTCCATACTTGTGAATCTGTAAGAAATGGCTCAAGGGACAAAATGCAAATACACCTCGAATACTCGAGGACTGTCATTGACAGTCAACACAGTCGAGTTATCTAAACTCGGATTCATAAGACCTCAAAGAGGCACCCCTCGATGTAAAGGCCAAGGCCATCATACTTGGGGACTGACATTTTGAACAAGTTCAAAATGTTATCGGGAAATAAATCCAAGAGGCACACCCGAAGGCTACGGCCATATTAAAGGCTACGGCCGAAATAACGCGGCTTGGAGACGTCTGAATCATGCAATAAAAACAGGCCTTCGAATTCTCTGAAAACCGGTTAATAAAGGCTACCCTCGGCAAAATAAACAAAGGGCTTCAATAAAACCAGCCCTCGAAAAACCTTAAGAGGTATCGATTTATTCAAATACAAACTTGTGCTAAGGCACAAAAAACAAAAGGGTTTCGATCGACACTAAACCCTCAAAAAACCCAATGGGTAAAAAACAAAAAGGCCAAGGCATAAAAAAAATTTTACTAAGTCTTTTAAGCCGAAAAGGGAAAATAATAGCCATCTCTTAGAGGCCATAACGGCCCGATTTAAAAAGCCTAAGGGGAAATACACATAGGATTCGATATCTTGTTCTCACCTGATCCGAATCCAAGGGTTCTATTATCCCGAGCCCAAATACTCAATGACTTGATTATCGCTTGGGGACTCACCACTGTCTGGCACGAGCCCTTAAGGGTCTATGCCCCAATGTTCATACCTTATTTGAACTCGACCACGACAACTTCAAAGAAGCCATTCGAGACAAAATCTCGAACACACCGTTCAAAGAATGAAATTATTGCAAGAATTTTATAAGACAAGAAACATTGAGAAGACATTTAATGAAATTTTTCTTTTATATACTTGAAATTCCTCTTCGGGTCCCTCTTCATTGTCAGATCCACCTTGGCTGCCTTAATCATCATAGTCGTCGTTGGAGAAGACGAGAAATTTGGCATCAACCTCGAGCGCCTTTGCTTGAGCTATCTGTTTAGTGAGGTCGAAACCTGGAGCGTGGATTTCTTCGAGGGTCTCCCTCCAACATTGGCACTTGGCCAAATCATTACTTTGTTTCTCCCGTTCAGATGCTTCCCTTAGCTCCGTTTGAGCACCATCAGCATCCCTTAAGTACACGACAATGATTTTATCAGCCGTGACATTCTTCTTCTCGACCTCAGCCCTGGCCTATGCAAGGTTGACCTTGGCCTCTGCAAGTTTGACCTCGAGTTCGTCCATCCTTTTGGCCTGGGAAAAACTTTTCTCCTTAGCACCTCAGATTTGGGTCTCGGGCGATCCAGTTTGGCTAAAGCGGCCTCCTTCTCCGTAGCAAGGCAGTCCGTATTCTCCTTCTACCGGTTGTTGTCGGCCTTGACCTGTCGACCTCTCCTCGAAGCAGCTCGATCCTATCCAGTTTTCGCTGCTGCTGAGACACTGAAGTATTAGCCTCCACAGTTGGGTCGAGTAGACCATACTCTTTCAAAATGAGAGTTACCTGCTTGTCTAGATCAACCGCATTTTTTCGAGCCTTGGCCAGGTCAGCTCAAAGGTCCTTGAGCTCCTCCTCCTTTTGACTGCAAAGGATTTTCAGGGCCTTCCCTTCATCCGAGGTCTTCTGGAGCTCGGCCTCGCATTGGCTCAGGTCGGCCCTGAACCTGGTGAAAGCCTACACAAAAAAAGTAAATCAGTTAGGGAAAAGAGGGAAGAAGAAAAATTAAATTGCAACGATAGGAATCAATGCTTACTTGAGAGAAAAGACGTTGAGCCACTTCGAAGAGAGTAGTTGGATCTTTGAGATCGGCGGCATCATCGACCCTGTTAAAGCAATCCCGAAAAGGATCCTCTTCACTGGGGACTCCGCTTAAGTCAGGCATGTGCACCGCTCGAACCTCTCTTACGGCCTCCTCAGAATAAGCCGGTAGAGGAGGAGAGTGACCTATTGTCATGGCAACGAGCAAATCACTTGGGGCACTCTGTTCAGCTCTTGGGATTCGGAACCTGTCCCCTTTGGTGTGCTTGTTGATGGTCGAGGAAAAATCTTGACCTCGGGTGATTCACGGGCTTTGCCCGTGTCTTTATACGGAGCCTCCAGGCAGCGTCTCCGGTTTGGAGGGCTTGGCAGCTTCGACTGGTTTCCTGGTTCGGGTCACCAGCGCCGATTCTTCGTCCTCGTCTTCTTCTTCATCGTTTAGCTGGTGGACTGAGTCTATGTCCATGTGAATGAGATTTCGGAATCGGGGACTCGGTCTCCTCCCCGGGCGGGGCTGGCCTCATTTCAGAGACATCTCCAATGCCTATATGAAAGTAACGTATCCAGTAAAGGGAAAAGCATCAAAAACTTGCGAGAAGAACTTACCGTAGTGTTTGGCTTCCCATCTGCCCCTCGCCAAGTCACACCATCGGCGCTCGTCATACGAGGAGGTCGCAGCTAGATTATGGACCTAGTCTTTGAGGTCGGCGACAGCATGGGGCATCCAAGCAACCACTGCAAAAAGGTGAAGGCATCACGCAATGTGAAAACAGGATACAAGAAGCTACTAGGAAAAAACTTCACTTACGATCGGGGTTCCACTTCTCTAGGAACGACATTTTCTCCTCTGGGATGATGTCAAAGGTCCTCACTCACACGAACTGGATCATCCAGCCCCGATCCTTATCCTCGTCATTGCTAGCAAGGTTGGCCTTGGTCGACCGGCATTGGAGCTTGATCAACCCTTGGAAAAGTTGAGGCTAATACAATCGGATAAACTGGTTGAGGGTGAACTCTAGCCCCTCGGCCTTGCTGCAAAAATAGCGAAGCACGATCACTATACGCCAAAAAGAAGGGTGGATCTGGACGAGGGTGACCTGATACCTCTTGCAGAAGTCGATCACAAATTGATTGAGGGGACCCAACGTGAAGGGGTAAGTGCAAACACTTAGGAACCCCTCCACATGAGTAGTGATACTTGCTTCGGGGGCGGGGATCTGTACCACGACCTTGTCCCCCCAGCCACAGTCCTTCTTCATGGCCTTGAGCTGCTTCTCCGTTATCGAGCAAATATACCTCGATATATGCTTGCATCGGCCAAGATTCGCGGGGGGATTTTCAACTTTAAAGTCTTTCTTTATGACACGGGACCGGGAATTATCTTGTGAAGGGCCAGCACTTTATCACCGACCGGCCGGGAAGAGGAGGAGGAAGCTTTCTCCTTTTGAGGAACTATTTTGGAGGTTTTCGCCATTGATTTGAGTTAGGGGAGGCGGAAATAGGCGGAGCTTGATATCTTTCGGCACTAAAAGGGCGAAAGTAGCATGTAATAGGAGAGGAAAATGTAGAGAGGGAGAGATAAGGGAAGTTTGAAGGTGGTTTGAAGATAGAAGTAAAGTTTTTATTCGGATTTGAGCCTTGTATTTATAGGCAAGTGACGATGGTTCGACGGCGCTAGTGGCCGACCACCACTGGTGAAGCATTTAATGTACGTTTCGGTCACTTCGAGCGCCTACATCACGCGGATGACATCACTCCGGAAAATCGAGGCTCAAGTCGTTTCTTATCATTCTATTCTAAGTAATGCGAGGACTATCTGTATACGGTCGAAATCAGGTCTGCCCGACTTAGTAGGCTCGAGGGGTCGCTTTGAAGAATAAGTTCAAAATGGACCAGGCTCGAGGCCGATGATGGAGTACAAGACTCGAAGATCGAAGTACTCGATAAACACCGAGGCCAAGTATGACCAACCTCGAGATAATACAGTTATGGTTTCATAACAAAAAGAACGAGATTCCCGCAGTGGCCCTAAGATCATGGCGTAAATTTCGAAACGGATTTGTACTAGGCGGTTGGACAGCTGTATAATAAGATTCCTTACTATAATAAGAAGTTTACCTTATTTGGGATTCCCCTACTATATTAAGGGGATCCCAATCATTTGTAACGCATGAATCATTGAGAAGAGAATATATATACTTCACTTTCTTGCTTACTGTTCATCAGAATTGTCTTATTATTTGATTGTTCTTACTGACCCATCTAGAGGCCGCCTTAGCTCGAGGTCGAGGCTTCTTATCACACTGGTTTGACTTACTCTACTCATTAATTTATATACTTGATTCTTTGTTTATCAGTTAGTATTTGATTAAATCACATATCTTTAAAATCACAATACAAATTTAATTGTTACTCGAATTTTAAGGTAAACATCGAGCGTGGGAGGTGACAGTACTTATGACTGACTATCTAAGAAGTGAAGAACTCCATTCGTGTATAAAATGTTTGAGAATTATAAAATGTGATGATACTTAGAATTCGTGTTAATGGAGACTCTATTGTGCGCCCTTAGATCCTGCCTTACGTATATTTCGCGTGCAAGGGCAAAATCACTGTTTGTGTTTTAAGGCCAGTTCTCGCAGTGTGCACGTCTATTTTTTTTTTTCTACCCGGTGTCCGGTACCGTATTGGAGCCCGACTATATCTTGATTCACGCCGTATAGGACCCCATTCGAGGGGAAGCGCTCCCTACCAAGAATTTTTCCATACTCAAAGCTCGACCCAAAATCTCTGGTTAACCAAAGAATAGTCCCATCTACTACAGCACATCCTTTGGCGGTTGCACGTCTATTTCTTTACTAGCTCCTTACTGTCAACTAAAAGGTCAATTGATTATAAAGTGCGGTAAAAAGTTGTTTTGCACTAACGAGGGACTCTTCTTATTTAGAGCCCGTTTGTTCATGAATTTTTTTTTCTTTTTTTCAAAATTTTTTTATTTTTTTTCTTCGAAATTAGCGTTTATTCATAAAATTTTCAATTTTCATTTAAAGATGCATTTTGAAAATTTCCGAAAATTTTAAAAACTCTATTTTCAAAATTTTCACTCAGATCACTCACAAAACTACAAAAGAAAAAAACCAAAATTATATGCATGTCCAAGCACAACTCTAAATTTCAAATACTATTTTCACTTAAAAAATTTTTTACCCCTTTTTGGAATTTTTCTTATGTCCAAATGCCCACTTGAGACAATATTCACTTTCGACCAAAAAAAAAAGACAATATTAACTTTTTTTTCTTGCTAACATTAAATGTAACTATGTAAGTGGACAAAAAGCAAGGAGAAAATGGAGAATATTTAAAAAAAAATAAAAAAGAAAAAAAAAGAAAAAAAAACGCCAGCAGAGCGTACGTAGTAGGAGCGCAGACATATAGGCAAACAAATGTCAGGTTCTTTCTAGGTCTATGCCATGGGTAACAACAAGGCCAGAGTGGGTGTCTCTTCCATGTATAATAAAGAAGAGACATTTGTACCTCAAGAACGAACCCTCTTACTGTTATAGTCTTGGGTAAATCTTTTGTGATCACTATTTTTCCAAATAGGCCATAAGTATCAAACGAAAACCAAATTCCTGCTTTCATTTCACATCCCACAGTATCTCGTAACCTTTTCTACCCCACTTATTCGTATGCTTTCTCTTCTCTCATTTTTTTCTTTTGGGGTGTGGGGTTGGGGGAGGGGGAGGGTTAGTTAAGTGAATTAAATAGATGGTGGGGTACTCGCTTTGCGTGTGTACCCTGTATCAATGAGTATATAATCTTAGAATATTTCGTCTAATAATTTCTCATATTTTGTTTTTTTTCTTAATTATTTTTCTTTATTTGTTTATTACACTTAGCTATGTTATTATTCTAATTTTTTTCTAAAAAAAACTATACTTCATAATCTTAAAAAGAATAAGTCATCCACAAACGTGACTTATAATGAGTGATGTAGTCATTAAAGTTGAACTTTATTATTAGATCAAGTTATATGCAAACTTAACTATGTTAAAATGATAGATTATGAACAATCTTTTGTGATGATTAAAAGAAAGCTACAAATGTGCAGAACAAAGGGGAACAGTGACAAATGCAACAAGAGAGTGGGCCAATAAGCAAAGGTAATAAGGGGACTGAGGTAGTACCCATTGCAAATGAAGTGGCCACCACATCCAGAAATTGGAAGAATGTAGTAAGAGGGAAAGCAGGGGAAGGAAAACAACAGGAAAATATTAGAATTGGGAACTCTTATGCAACATTAGGGGACCATCAACAAGAGAAAACAGAAGAGAAAAATGGGAAGATGGTGGAGAACAGGACAAAAGGGGGAAAGGGAGTGAAATGGCCCTAGGAAATGGGCAGGATGGGGGCAACCCCTCATCCAATGGATAGAATAGGCTTCTGGAACACCAGGGGATTGAATAGGCCACATAAACAGAATGAAATGAATCTGTTTATGAACAATCAAAAGTTGGCCTGTTTGGTCTTTTGGAAACTAAGATTAAGAGAGATAAAGCACAATAAGCTGCTCTTAATCTATGTAGGGGCTGGTCTTTTACTACAAATTTAGTAAAATATCCGGTAGGAAGGATTTGGATTGTATGAAAATCAGGAGTATATGATGTCAATATAACAAATGTAACTGAGCAACTTATTCACTGTATGGTCAATAATAGAGGGACAGGGAACAAGTTCAATGTAACAATAGTGTATGGGTTTAACAACCAAAGTATGAGAAGGCAACTGTGGGAGGATATCAAAAGTATACACCAGGAGAACAAAGGGCCTTGGGCAATAATGGGGGACTTCAACTGCATTTTGAGTACTGAAGAAAGAATGGGAAGCAAGGTTACTATAGCAGAAATCAAAGATTTTAAAAAATGCATGGAGGAATGCTCATGCAAGATATGAGATCTTCAGGAGCCTTTTATACTTGGAGCAACAAACAGCCAGGTAGAAACAGAGTAATGAGCAGAATAGACAGAGTACTCACCAATTTTGAATGGATGACAAAGCTGCAGCATCAGAAGTCCATTACTTGCAACCAGGGCTCTTTGATCACTCCCCGGGCATAATAAACTGGGAGGGAAGGGGGCAGCAGGTAAAAAGGAGTTTCAAATACTTCAATATGTGGAGCATGGCATGAGATTTCAAAGAAAGAATAAAAGAGAACTGGAAAACAGATAGAAGGGGCACACAGATGTACCAACTGGTGGGGAAACTACACAGAATCAAGGGCACTTTGAAGAAGATTAACAAGGAGAGATTCAGTAACATTGAAAAAAGAGCAGAGGAAGCACTTAATAGCTTGCAGCTATGTCAAAGTAAGGTACAGCAAGACCCCAGGAATGAAGCTTTGATCAATGAGAAAGTAAGATTAAATGAGGAATGTAGTAAGTGGGAAAAGGCAAGGAACATGTTCTTACAACAAAAGGCTAAGGCACAATGGCTCAATCAGGGTGACCAGAACACTAAATACTTTCATGGCCTACTAAAAGCTAGGAGGAATGGCAACAGAATTTTCCACATCAAGGACATGAAAAGGGATGACATTGCTGATCCAGCAAAGATTCCAGATGCATTCATAAAATTCTATACAGAAATGCTGGGAAAGAGAATGGTGGAAAGAGATCATGTAAATAGCCAGATTATAAGACAAGACCAACAGTGCAAGAGGAGCAAAGGGCTGAACTGGAAGCAGACTTCATAGACACTGAGGTGATGGAGGCTTTATGGGCAATTGCTGGGGATAAAGCACCAGGTACGGATGGATTTGGAAGCCAATTTTATAAAGACTATTGGGATGTTATAGGTACAGATGTAAAGAAGGGAGTACTGGAATTCTTTAGAGAAGGCAAGATGCTCAAAATTGTCAATAACACTGTGATAACCCTCATCCCCAAGGGCTCTCATGCTGAGGCAGTAGGTGATTATAGACCTATTGCCTGCTGCAACACAATTTATAAAGTGATTTCGAAGATGCTCTGTAATAGGCTTAAAAAGGTATTCCCTGGGATAATATCTCCTAACCAAAGTGCTTTGTGGAAGGCAGGAACATAGTGCATAATATACTGATTTGCCAAGACTTGGTGAGGTTGTACAAGAGGAAGAATACAACTAAAAGTTGTCTGATCAAAGTAGACCTAAGGAAGACATATGATACTGTGGAATGGGGGTTTGTGGAAGAAATGCTGCATTCTCTTGGCTTTCCTAAAAATTTCATAAAATGGGTGATGACTTGCATCACATCTACCCAGTATACAATAGCAATAAATGGTGGAGTATATGGGAACAATAAGGGAAAACGAGGACTTAGGCAAGGGGACCCAATATCACCCCTACATTTTGTCATCTGCATGGAATATCTCTTAAGAATTATGAAATGGATTACTGAGCAAAAAGGGTTCCAATTTCATACCAAATGTAGAGGGCTTAAGCTAAACCACTTATATTTTGCAGATGATGTGTTATTCTTTTGCAAAGGGGAATGACAATCAGTGGAATGATCCTAAGGGGGCTGGAAACATTCTCAAGAGCAACGGGATTACACACCAGTGCAGCTAAGTCAAACATCTACAGTGCAAACATGGAGGAACAATGTATCCAGGACATATGTGATCTCACAGGTTACCAAAGAGGAGCTTTACCATTTAGGTACTTGGGAGTACCAATATTTGCTAGGAAGCTCTCAGCAACAGATTGTGAAATGCTAGTAGAGAAGATGGCTGCCAAAGTTCGAACTTAGAGCTCAAGGAATATTTCATATGCTGGAAGGTTGATGTTAGTGAACTCAGTATTGATGCACGTACACTCATATTGGGCCTCAATCTTTATACTCCCCAAAAAGGTCTTAAAAACATAATAGGCATTTGCAGAAGCTTCCTATGGGATGGAAAAGGAAACTCAACCAAAATGGCGCTGGTAGCATGGGACACGGTGTGCAAACCAAAACAACAAGGTGGACTGGGGATAAATGATTGTATAGCATGGAATGAAGCAGCAATGGTAAAATATGTTGGGAATATAGCAAATAAAAAGGACAACCTTTGGGTGAAATGGGTTAATCATGTATATATAAAAGATCAGGATTGGTGGCAGTATGAACCACCAATTGACAGTTGCTGGTATTGGAAGAAAATCTGTGCTTGCAGGGATAAATTTGCAGCTGATTTTGTGAATAATAGATGGCTCAAACAGGGGAAAAAATACACTGTGAAAAGTGGATACCATTGGTATAAAGGAGAAGAAGAGGAAAAACCATGGTATCGAAGGGTATGAGGTCGGATGAATGTGCCAAAACACAGCTTTACTAGCTGGCTTGCCATGCATAGGAAGCTACTGACTAAGGATCGATTGCAAAAGTTGAAGATAAGTCAAGATAGTGAATGTATGATATATGGAAGCCAAAGGGAAACAGTGGAGCACATATTCTTTGAGTGCAAACTTTCAGAGGAGTGTTTAAAAAGACTATTGATATGGATGCAGAAAGGAACAATAAAACACGACCTAAAGGGTATATGGAGAAGAATACCTCGGGGAATACAGGGGAAGAAATGCAGAGATTTTGCTACAGCAGTGATCGCAGCACTAATATACAAGATATGGTGGGCTAGGAATGAAGTGTTATGGAATCAACGGGTACCTGCACCAAGAAGCATATGTGCACAAATACAGCAAGAATGTAAGACTAGAATAGTACCCATGTTAAACAAAAAATATAGTAGAAAGGAGAGAGAATGGATAGATCAATTGTATAGAAAATGTTGAAAATACAGGGAAGAAGAGTACAGGAAGAACATAGGAAGTTAAAAAATATAGAAAGATAGAGGAGGATACGGGAGAATGAGGGGAATATTGTAAAGATCTTTATTTATTTGTGAATAAAATCTTTCTGTTTCACCAAAAAAAAAAAAAAGATGATAGATTACTTTTTTAATATTTAAACAATATTTTTGTTTTCTAACCTTTATTTTTTCTGATTCCATGTAGCCGCTCATAGTTTTTTTTAGCTTATATTTTATTTCTTCATTTAGCATAATTGTGACATTATTCTAGTTTTGAAATTATCTTCCTAATATTGAAAATAATGAATCATTAATAAACTTAGCATATAATGAGTGATGTCATTAAAGTTGAATCATTGTTGAATGAGGTTATAGACTTATGATTTCCTTTTCTTTTGAATTATATTGACTTAAATTATGTTGAAAGTTATTTTATGTTATGTTGTAATTATACATAAGATTATTATCTTAATTTTTTCAAATTTTGAATTTGTGTTATATTTTCTCTTTACATTTTATTTGCTTTAGTATTTATCTAACTAATTCAGATTGCATGCCATTTAATTTTTAGTTAGAATTGATAAATTAGCTTTTCGTAAAATATTTGAGTAATGTTACGATATTATATTTATTATATTAATTATTTTATCAATCATGAGGTCCATGACGTTCTTACAAAATATGTACTTTTAGTTTTTATAATTGGTTAAAATAAAATATTACTAATTTAATATATATATATATATATATATATATATATATATCAATTTTTTTAAAAATATTAGTTACAAATATATGATTGGTAATTAATATATTTTCAAGAAAAAAAGTTTTTCTTAAATGTCAAATTTAATATTATTTACAAAGTCATATATTTGTTAATTATAGCTTTTAATTTTTGATAATTAAATCTATATTTAAAATTTAATCTAACTGTGTAATTACGCTTGTGCAATCAAACAGTATACTTGAAATTATACTATAGTTACATCATGATAAATAAACAGGTCTCGTAATTATAATACTGTGTAATTACTACCCTAGTAATTACATCAATTTTAATTATCTGATGGCTTTCCAAACATACCCTAAGTAAATATTTCCTAGTTGATATTAATCCTTAAAGATAAAGTGTTGGACAAGTTATTCCACCCCTAACATGATTAATGGGATGATTCTATTTTAATCCTACTTTATAGTTTGACAAACTATAATTATTTTGTGCATTGTAAATAACGAAATAATTTTTACAAATAATTTCTTACTCAATATTAAAATTTATAAAAGTTCTTACATAGTTTAAATAAAAAGATTTATTAATAATTTTTTAGATTTCAAAGTCTTAACCTTAAAAAAATAACTAAATGACAAATATTTTATTAATTTCAAAGTTCTAAAGTTTTCTTGTTTAAAAAAACTCTTATTTTATATTTCTATGTAAAGTAAATAATAACTGCATAAAAATTATGAGAAATGCAAAAGGATTGTTGCCCAAGTTAAGCAAAAAGATAGCGCACAGTAGTAGGAAAAGTCTTAGTCTGTTATAAAACAATAAAAGAACAAGAGCAATATTGCATAGAAAGAGAGAGAATTCTTATTGATTTTTGGAGTGATTTACAATGGAATAGAACCCTCTATTTATAGGGAGAGGGCGACTTAGCCACCAAGCAATGAACCCTAGAATCTCTCTAAATATAGACATTCACCATAAATACAATTCTATTTTTAACACTCCCCCTTGAATGTCTATTCAACAAATAATGTGCCTCATTAAAACCTTAACTAAAATAAAACCCAGTGGAAAAAAAATTCTAGAGAAGGAAAAAGAGCACACATATCTAACAATACGCCTTTTGGTTGCCTCGTTAAAAACCTTGCAAGGAAAACCCAGTGGGACAAAACCTTGTAAGGGAAAAAGTGTACAACATGTATTAACTCCCCCTGATGAGAGCATCAATTCACATCCTTAAGCATTTGCGTTCCAATCTTGTGCACCATTTTCAAAAGATCTTTGGTAGATAATTGATAAACAAATCAGCCATATTAACTTGAATGAATATATTGCACCTTGGAATCATCATTCTTAATAGAGATGGATTGTCTTCATATAATGTCGTGGAATGACTTTTCAATATTTCCATAGAGGTATTCTCGCTATCACGTTATCATGCTTATAGTTATAGCAAGATACATATGTGCACAAATTGCATTTAGGATATGGTACTTCAGGACCAAGAATTGTATATGCTTTAAGCGATTTAAATCCTTCAAGGATTGGCATATAAGTTAAGTCATATAATAGACTTTAATTAGATGCATATCAAGTTTTCATGTCATGCTAGACAAATAAGATATCGAAAACTGATTGCACATATCATTGACTTTATACTTTCAAGTGTTTGAACTGCAGGTCCAAAACAACATTTCTTTCATATGAAACCAATTCTACTTGAATTGCGTCTCTTCTATTTGGCCAATATTTTTGTGTCTGTATTCGACAAACTTAAGATCCTCATCTATACTTAGCGCTATGATAGATGTCGTCGACAAACATTTTATATCGGTTCCAACCTCCTTATTTTTCACAATGACATAACATAGAGATCTCTTTATTCATATATTCAGGTACCTGAATCTCTCATGGGATTTTATGAAGTGTTATGTCATGTGATCTTCTAGATCACTTGCCTCCTTTATTATGATGATTTTGATCATTTGCTCATCTTCTTTATTAAGAAGTTTATTTGAAACCGATCTGTCTATACGCTTTAAGTGTACCACAGACTTTGTCCTTCTTGGACTTAATATGAGCATTTGCAATGATAATATTAGTTACTTTCTTTGGGTCAGCAAATGCGTCTGGCATGCTTTGCAATAAATTGCACACGAATTATCCTTTTATGAACTTCAAGTTCATATTATTTTATTCGGGGATCTAGATGTATAAATAATAATTCATTCCATGTAACTTTTTCTCAACTGTTTATCATGTCTCCCCCTCATGTTAGAAAAACTAACTTGTTTCCTCAATTTTGAGAACCTATCTTTGTGCGTTATGGTGTTAATCAAAATATACACCGCACATCAATAATAATAAGATAGAATTATTTGGTCCCTGACCCTAAAACCACTTGTGAGGGGAGAATGTAATATACTTTCGTATATAACCTATATCAAACTGATATAGATAACTTTGTTCTCATAAGCAATAGTTTAGATATTAAGTGGAGGCACTCAGTAAATCATTTTGCTAAACCAACTGTGATGTAAACCAACTTATCAAGAAGAACTATCTTGAATAAAAATCTGGAAATTTTGCTCTATATTAAATTATTGAGCAAGTTACCTCGCAAACACCAGGTTGCGGGTCAATAATAATTGCACATGTAACCATCTCATAGATGCATCTTATGTAGTATACATGGCAGGTGAATGGGCCTATATTCACCTTTGATATTTCCAGCATTCATGTGATTCAATCCCAATTTTAATTGGTCTATTAATTAATGAGAACAAGCAATGTAAGAGAATTCGTAAAGAACTTTCTAGTTCTTTAATATTTACCCATGTGAATTCTCTTTTATTTTTGCACATCATAATTGAATTAATATGGCTAAACCAATTATGCCAACTGGATAAATTATCAATATTGATAAACTTCAGGTTTGCACCATGATGTGTGCAATTATGAATAAACTCCAAGTTTATTATGATATGGGTTTTTATATCAATAAATATCCACTTCATTGTGGTATTCTTTTGTTTATGTAGTACAAATTGGAGAATAAAGCGGGTAGCTTTTCACATACATATTACCCCGCTATAAATTATAGTAATAGAAGATATTAAATCTTTCCTTTATTTATAGTCTCAATATAATCAACCGCTTTCGCGTATACTTTGGAAACTGAATAAGTTTCTTTGAGACTTACTACAACACAATACCTTATTGGTAATTAATTGTGTTTCTGCAAAATAGTATAATTGGCTCTTGCAGAGTTCTCAATTAATTTTGTAGTACCACATATTCATCAACACCTATATGGTGAATATCTCCTTTAAAGAGAAAGTTATACCATTATGGTTATGGTCAAAATTATATGCAAGATCTGTTTCTTGCATTACCATTGTCTTTTAACAATCACAATGCCAAAATATTTTGGCGTACAATAGGTACGTGACCAATAACTATTCATGCCATAATAATGACATTATTTTCTTATATCATCTCAAACCTCCTTTTAGAGGTGAGTGCAGTATATTCACTACCAGTAGCACGTTCATATTCTTTGAAGAATGAATATATATTCATAAATCAGATGTTGTCACATTCACATCATGAATGCACCATAATCATCTATATGTGCTTTACAAAATCTCATGTCAAATCGATGACAAATATTTTTCACAGAGTGAAAGATTATTTTGAGAATCCTTATTGCTCTCATTACCACAAATGATGATGATTATAATTTCGTCTATTGCCACGTCCATATCCATTGATACATTCATAGTAATAATTTTGTCTTCTTTCAGACTTATCACATACTGCTATCACATTCTTTTAAGGGAATGAGAATGGAGCAAATTCAATGGGACGGGTTTTCAATTCTTTGCCCACAATCATACATGAATTTGATCATGGCGAGGCATAGAAATTTTACCACTTCAGGTGGTTATAATTTCTTACAAACTCCATTAGAGTTATAATCAAACTTTGTTGTCTTTATTTAAAATCAAAGTATAGAATAAAAGAGAAAAATACGGTAAAATACTTACCTTAAATTCAGAATTTAATCATGAAGGAAGTTCATGGAATAATTGACAATCATTATGCTCAATTACAAAGATTCTACTCAATTGGTTAGAGTCTCGTGCTGATAACGTGTTATAAAACAATAAAAGAACAAGAGCAATATTGCAAAAAGAGAGAGAGGGAGAGAATTCTTATTGATTTTTGGAGTGATTTACAATGGAATAGAACCCTCTATTTATAGGGAGAGGGCGACTTAGCCACCAAGCAATGAACCCTAGAATCTCTCTAAATATAGACATTCACCATAAATATAATTCTATTTATAACATAGTTGATGTTTTAAATATTAAGCCTTCCTACACGATATGATTTAATATAAGGAATTTTTTGATTGTTATTATTTTTGCCTTTACAAATATGTTATATTATCTATATCTATATCTATTTATATCTATACTAGAATAAAAACACGAAGGCACTGAGCGAAATGTCGTTCGTCTTAATTAAATTATATTTTGGATAAAATTGTAATTAAATTATAATCCTAATATTTAGGAATTTGAAATCTTTTGAATATTAAATTCTATCCTTATTTGAGTTCATAATTATTTTCAAGTCTTTGCCTTTTTTTATTCTGTTAGAAATGATTTAATCATTATCAGACTTCAACTTAAATAAAATAAAACTCTAGCCTTGTCCAATCCAATTAAACGTAAATTTTACATCTTTTTTAGTCTAATTCTACCAAACTTACTGGCTATTCTAGTAAGCGAAAACGAAATGAAGTTTTAATAAACACGTTAGGAATCTTAGAAACGTTTCTACTTTCAAGTTTTTCCTTTTCTTTATTTTTGTTATAAGCAATTTAATCATTATTTGACTCAAACTCAAGTAACACGTAAGCTTCGCACTCCTTTTAATTCTTCCGAATTTTAAACAATTACATTTTCTAAATTTTGGTTTCTAATCGCATTGGACAAAATTGTAATTTAATTTTTTTAAAATTTAAAATTTTGAAATTAACAAAATTTTTGTTAATAAACTTTTCATTATCTGAATCATGTTAATAGTCCTAATATTGTATTTAGAAATTCAAAATCGAGTATATTTCTATCATATATCATTCAAATTGGTATATGCAGAATTTGACATGCAATTTCAAACTGGTTTTTGATATTCAACGTTTTGACAATTAACTAAGACCAAAATCGGTAATATATCAACTTCCAATTTAAAACAAGGAGTTAACTCTTTAATTTCAAGAACATCTTTTTGGAGAATTTAAGTTTTTCCCTAATATTTAGGAGATCTGAATCTACTAAATTTTGTAATATTAAATTCTTCCTTTTTTGAACTATATATATAAAAAATCCTATTATATTATATCTATTGCGCAAATCTTTTCCTTATTTCACGTGACACAATAATTTTATAAAAGATAGTAATAACAAAAAATAAAATAAAAATCCACGTTAAGAAGTAAAGAGTAGTTATTACTTGGTGTAGATTTGAATATTTTTTTTTTTTTTGTTATAAAAGTATAACAAATTAAATCTATTTTAGTAAAAATAGAGAAAGACTAAGTAGTAAACTGTAACTAATGTTGAC
Organism: Nicotiana attenuata; assembly: GCF_001879085.1. Taxonomy (NCBI): domain Eukaryota; kingdom Viridiplantae; phylum Streptophyta; class Magnoliopsida; order Solanales; family Solanaceae; genus Nicotiana; species Nicotiana attenuata. The sequence continues at coordinate 37,149,830 of NC_031997.1, read as the reverse complement.
ACTTCTTCAATTTCTCTTATTCTTAATTCTAGATTTTAATTGGTCATAGATTTAATAATCATAAATTTTATATAATTTAATTATTAGAGTAAAAGTATAAAAGAAACTTATAGAAAGACTTTTTTTGTGAAGGGTACAAGCATGTACATTACCCTTTAATTAGATATTTCTTCTATATAAATATTTTCGAAATAAAATACAACAATTGCATGTCAGCAAACATAAATTGATAAATATTCATATGATTTTCATAAAATTTATATTGATTGACATGTGTACACGCGCAAAGCACGTATGGATTTTTATTTGTACCCTTTAAAAATTAGTTCACACTAAATAATTTTTTTAATATTTAGAACTTTAAAATTAACAAAAATTTTAATTGTTAAACATTTTCTTATTTTAACTACATACAAATTAATTCTTACTATTTAGGACTTCAAAATTATTAAAATTTTACTATTCAAATAAGACTTGTTCAAATAAAATTTAAGACAAAAACCCATAGGAAACAATTTCAAACTATATACTATTGGTACATTTTTCCTTTTCTATTGTTTCTCTCTCAATTTATGTTGTTTGCTTTGTGCATATTAATTCTCTTTCTATTATCTTCTTCCGCATAAAAATATGAACAAAACCAAAAATTATTTATCAAAAAGAAAAGAGGGTTCTAGAAACCAAACCTCCCAACAAAATACAAATAAACTTTTATACGACCAGAGATATTTCTAAAAACTATTAAAAGTTTTGTCTACGTCAATACTTTTATGTTGAATATCTCAACTGATAATGGAAAACATTTTTAATTTATATGTAACTCAAACATAAAGAATATAATAGTTAAGTAATCTTTTAAAGATTTCATGGAAATTGGATACACGCACGACTCGCGTACCAAGAGAATAGTATAATTTAAATATGAAAGAATTCAATACATAAATTTAGTTGATTTTGAAATCCTAAATGTTAGGGAAATAATTAAATGATTATTCCTAAATATAAGAAAGTAAATAAATGACGATTTTGTCTACTGCGGAAGCTATTTTTAAAAGGATAAAATAGGCGAACGATATTTTGCTAAGGGCTTTTGTTGTTTTAATATAATACTAGTATCTATGAACGTGCGCTGCACGTTAATAATGACACATAATGATTTAAATATTTATTTATATGAAGGAACAAAAAAATTTATAAAATGATGTTACTGGTGATAA
>NC_031997.1:37142908-37148593 GCF_001879085.1 Nicotiana attenuata | reverse complement strand
AGGTGCTAGTGGATGAGACTGTTATCCTTAATCAGAGGGCTCGAAAAAATAGAAAGAAAAAAAAAGTAATCCATCTATATTAAGCATTACTACGTGAAAAGCGTATTAATTAGGTTATGGGATACCACCAAAGGATGTGGTGCAGTGGATGAGACTGCTCTTCCCTTAACCAGAGGTCTCGGGTTCGAGCCCTCGGTATGGAAGAATCCTTGGTAGGGAGCGCCCCCCCCCCCCCCCCCCCGAATGGAGCCTTACGTGACGCGAATCCGGATATAGTCGGGCTCTAATGCAGGTACCGAACACCGAATGGAAAACCAAAAAAAAAAAGGTTATGGGATCTTTATAAGAACTAGTATCTATGAACGTGCGTTGCACGTTAATAACGATACATAATGATTTAAATATTTTTTTATATGAAGGAACAAAAAAATTTAATTAGTGAGTGAATTTTATGCATAATAATGCAACAATCATCTAAATGCCAAAAAATATTATTACATTAGCATAATACATGAATTTAAAAGAAAATGACATCATCAAAATTTACATAAATGATCAATTTTGTTATGTTAGTTAGATAATTATGTATTATATTAAAGTATTTAATGTGATGTTATCTTAACGAACACTTCTTTAATTTGTGGATAAAATTTTTTTGTGTATGTTTTCCTCCTAATGCTTTGGTTGCTCTGCCTTAACCAAAACTCTTGTTGTCGATCTTGATCCCTCTTGAAAGTGCAACATACAGTTGTTCTTGCAAGAAAACATATTGCGGCAAATGTAGTCCAATATTTAGGATGTTGTCCTTGTGCTTTATTTATTGTAATTATATTAAAGCATAAACATACTAAAAATTATTTTCACACAAATTTAAAAGGATATTCCTTTTCGGAAGACGAAAGTTGAATTCAGGGATAAGAATATACTCATAAGCACGTTGACCAATATCATAATTTTTGCATGTATGACGTTATTGTGAAAACTTCTATATACCATCTATGCTATTACATAAGCTATTCGACGTATCTAAGTTTTTCAGTAGCATGGCATGCATATTTTTCTTCAAAATTAACCTATATACACTGGAAGATCAATTTTAACTTAGTCTATTATATATACTGTGACACTAACATATGTAAGAAATAATAAACTTAACAACAAACATGTATAGTAGAAGGCCATCTGATATTAAAGTATTTAAGTATTTTTCTTGGTAATAATTATTGGTATCATTTTCTCCTGATTCAAAAACAGAAAAGCATTTTGTTTTTACCATAAAATTTTGCAATCAACCTTTTATTTAGTTGATCAACATATTTTGCTAGCTAAGATATCTTTTTAATTCTATCATGCGATTTGCATAAATTACATTTTAATCTAATGATAGAAATATTTCTTTTATTAAATGCACCATTACCATTGGATTGATATCCAAATGTTCAGGATGAACCAAATCATCTTTTATTAGATGCTCTTCTTCGTTTCCAACAAGAAGCAAGAAGTCACTGAATACTGAATCTGTTCTTACTTTATATTTCTTGTCAGTTGAATCTTTTTCATTTGAGGCCAAAAGTATACCTTTGACAAGCTAGCTTTTACAGTCTCTGCTTTTGTCGATTTTGGAACTACCGGTAGTACTTGACAGAAATCACCTCCAAAACCATTAGTTTTCCACCAAACGGTTTATTAATATCCAATATATCTCTAGAACAACGGGCAATATTTCGATTGTTTGACACTTAGGCATAGGTGATTCATCCCGTATTATCAATTTTGTTTTCCTTATAAATTTAGGACAATTGCTCTACTTTGATATATTTTATGATGGTTATTTAAGTTTTTTGAAGATGGATATCAAATCTAAAGTGGGTGGCCTCACAATAAAATCGTTGTTGGTACACCACTTGCTACTATTGTTAATAGTGTCATGCCTCTTGATATGATATTTGCAAGTAATTCATGACCTAGAAATATTATTTTGATTCTGCCGAAGGCATCTACAAAGAATAATCCCGTTCTACCAGAGTCGACTCTTTATAATATAGTCTTGAAAGTTTGTTCTTGATTAGGATTTGGCTTTGATTGTGCTTCCCAAGACACTTGTATAGTATTTTAATTCTTAATAATATACTAACAATTTTACTTTGTGTTTTAACGCTCTTTTTATGGAATAAATTTATGTATCCTAAGACTTTTTTTTTTAACTTGGATAAGAATTTTACTCATATGATGAATATAATAAATAATTGATTTGAATTCTCTTGCTAAATAATTAATTAAAATATTTAGTTATTTAGTTTTAACATAAAAAATAATTTATTCTATGTTGATTCAGATCTTAATATTAGTTCATCTCTTGTTTTGAATATTTAATCTTAATTATAATTTTATCCGCCATAAATTTTATTTTCAATGAGTAAAAGATTGATATGGCATTTCACTTTTATATTTGTAGAATCATTAGTGGTATTGACTCTTACCAACTATTTTTTTTCTTTCTCACACATTTATATTCTTAAATATTTTCTTAGTTATTGTTTAATAATTGGGTATTTCTTAATATTACACAAAAAATTGATAAAAAAAATATATTATTTGAGTAGGAAATTGGTTCAAATATAATATAAAAATATATTATCGTGGAGATATTTTTTTCCTCAATTTCAACTCTTCATGCATCCATTTAATATTAATTTTATTTTTTCTTGGTATTGGAAATTATGGAGTGGTGAAGTATTGATAATACGAAGGATTCTTATGAAATTGATTTTAGTACACCTTCCTACATATTTTTAATAATAATTTAATAGACAAAATTTTATTAATTTTAAATATTCAAAATTAGAATAGAAGGTATTGTAGTCCAAAAAATAGGTTATTGCAGTTATGTCATTTCCTTATGAGTTCTTCCGCTTAATATTTTAGGGCTATTTTGGTATATTAATATTGTATTTATGCTTTTATAATAATATAGGCTCTCCTTTTTTCTAAATGGGTTTGGACAATATAATACACTCTCAAATTATTTTAGTAATAGGATATTATAATACGTTTTCAAATTAAATTAGTAATATGAATTTTTAAGAAGTATATCCTAAAAGTAATAGGATTACATGACAAATGATATTTACTTGTTCGATTTTATATGAATTAGATAGCCCAAAAATAATTATACTAAAAAGGTTCATAAAGGCAATCATGTAGGATTATTATGAGTAATAAGATTATAAGGCTAATATTTAGAATGCCGGTTGCGTCCTTTTATTATGAGTTATTATGCTTAACATTTTAAGGTTATTTTTGTAGACCTACATTGTATTCATGCTTTTATAATAATTCAAACTGTTAATTAATTAATTCAACCTGTTAGTTGCTATTCATTGTCCTTGATAACTAACAAACACAATTTATAAAAATATGAAACTAACTCAAATCATCTGCTAAAGTAATAAAGTGTAATTAATAGATGTTATCAACTTTTATAATACAACAATATTACCAATTTTGTATTGTTAAGTTAATGTTAGTTGTAGTACGACTGGAGTTTATTTACTTTCAATTTATCCACAAAATTGAATAAATTAGAGTACCGCAATCTCTTACTCTTCCAACCAGATATCAATTGAACATTTTGTTCGTAACATCTCTATTATAATATTTAATTTTCTTTTTAATGTGTGTATTATGGATTTGGACAATATAAATACATTTTCAAATTAAATTAGTAATAGGACATTATAATACGTTTTAAAATTAAATTACTAATAGGAATTTTTAAGAAGTATATCCTAAAAGTAATAAGATTACATAACTAAAGATATTACTTGTTTAATTTTACATGAATTAGACATCCCGAAAGTAATTATACTAATAGGATTCCTAAAGGTAATCACATAGGATTCCTAACGTGTAGTATTATGTCCTAAAACTAATAGGATTATAAGGTTAATATCTAATTCCAGTTATGTCCTTTTATTATGAGTTGTTATGCTTAATATTATAAGGTTATTTTTGTAAACCGACATTGTATTCATACTTTTATAATAATATAGATATAGATATAGATAGATAGATAGATATAGATATAGATATAGATACACTTTTAAGGTTCTTAGTTAGCCAAGAATATAACGTAAGTTCTTCTTCCATTTTTATTTAATATACTTCTCCAGGGACCATGTATGTGCAAACCGAGGAATTAATAGAACGACGACAATTAAGATACAAAAGATAAAAGTCCAAGCAAACTCTACATCGAAAATAATTAACCGTAATCTTTTGTCATGACCCAAAATCATACCAAGTCGTGATGATACTTAACTTAATCAGCTACGTAAGCTGATCACGCCCAACTATGCCTTATAAAAAGGACTCTGCGAACGTTGCAAATATAACCCGAGTATTACGCCCAGGGTCGAATCCACAGAGAGTTAACCTATCAACTGCTATCTTCAGACCCACTAAGTCTTCAGAACCAGCTTCCCAAATATTCGAATCTCAGTTGAGTGTTCTTTAATAACTAGCTTGCAAATAACTAAATGGCTGTAACTAAGTAAAAATTAAAGGTTGTAAACAATTATGAGAAAAAGCTAAGGCAATGATTTCCCCTATTGATGGAATCCCTTCTGTTTATGCTCATACAAATTTACCCACACATCTCTATCAATCATGAACGCTAATCTTACCGTAAATCTCTCCCGAGTAATCACAGTAATTTACTATTGCACTCTCCCGAGATACACTAGCTTACTTAATTTAGCACAATTCAATTTAGATTGCACCCAAAGCTTCATTATTCCTAATCCCGCCTTTAAACCCGCAATTATAGATTCCTCTAATAATCTAGGAGTGGTGTTGTTCAACAATACCCTAAATATGCACTCTTTTCCAAGTTATGCACACTAAATAGGCACAGCTAATTGAGGATCCTGTCAATTAACTACAACGAACACGAAGTTGAACAAATAAAGATTAAACTAGCAATTTGTATTCACATAAACAAGAAGTTCATCACCCAATAGGTTCCATCAACGCCTTAGACAAGGAATTTAGCTACTCATGACTATGGGAACATAAACTAAGCTTGAATTCATCATAAAATCAAAAGAAAAGAAGAAAGATGTTTAGAGTACTTTCTCACAATTGTTTTCTTTGCTAAGAAACCTAAAAAATCAATACATGCCTCTCTTGGGCGAAGTCTAATGTTTTAAATAGGGTTTAGGTCTAAAAATCCCGTAATTGACACTTTGGTCCCAGAAGTTTCTGCGCCTGCCGCGGTTCTGCCGCGGTCGCGGTAGAACTGCGGCCAAACACCCTCGCGGAATCTCTGAACTTCTGCAGCTGCTTCCCACCGCGGTTCTGCCGCGGTCGCGGTGGAACCGCGGTGGATCCAGTTCTCTGAATCTTCGGCCTGTTTTTGTACGGGTCACTTAGGAAATTTCACAGTTGGCCTCTTTTTCATCACTTTTGACTCCAAAACTGCTCCTTAGCCGTCTTTATACATATATCACCTACAAATCATGAAAAGCACTAATAAGAGCATTTTGTCATCACTTTTAGCATTAAAACTACACAAGAAGGTGATTATTTAAGGTGTGATTATAGTCAAATTCACCTGTTATCAACACCCCACACTTAAATCTTTGCTCGTCCTCGAGCAACTAAACCACACTTCTAGGCCTAACT